>NC_061090.1:35285184-35293726 GCF_015104395.2 Macrobrachium nipponense
ATTTACAAAATATATACTATACTACTGTGTACGGATATTGATAAAATTACGTGTTACATTAAATTAGATGACTTTACACTATTATGTGCACGCATAACAGAGGCGATTATCTTCGTAAACACTGGATTTATCACGTCAAAATGTTTTGATGGGCTTTTGGGAGATTTTAATGGATTTGTGCCCATTAATCCCTATATGACTCTCTAGGCACCGCCACATTACATATCACATATTCATGAGGTTGTGTCAGCTAATGAACCTTCATGCGCTGTGACAGGGGATTCGAATTGAAAAAGGTATTGCACTGTTTGTGTGTATGAGAGAGAGAGAGAGAGAGAGAGAGAGAGAGAGAGAGAGAGAGAGAGACGACGAGAGAGAGGTTTTAGCTCTTGGTTTGCAAGTGCCGCGCGCCGTGTTTGCGCGTTTGAGAAGAGAGAAGAGAGGGGGAGAGAGAGAGAGAGAGAGAGAGAGAGAGAGAGAGAGAGAGAGAGACCTAGGTTTAGCTATTGGTTTGCAAGTGTGTGTGTGGGTGTGTATGTGTATGTGTTTGAGAGAGAGAGAGAGAGAGAGAGAGAGAGAGAGAGAGAGAGAGAGAGAGAGAAAGAGAGAGAGAGGGGCGGGGCGGTTTAGCTCTTGGTTGGAAGTTGCTTGCGTTTGTGTGTGTCAGAGAGAGAGAGAGAGAGAGAGAGAGAGCGGGGTTTAGCTATTGGTTTGCAAGTGTGCGTGGGTGTGTATGTGTGGTTTGAGAGAGAGGGGGGGAGGAGAGGGAGAAGGAAGGAGGGGAGAGGGACGAGATGAGAAGAGAAGAGATGAGAGAGAGAGAGAGAGAGAGAGAGAGAGAGGAAACACAGGTGAAAAACAAAAATGCATAATTGAATACAATTGCAGGGCTAAGGTTTAGAGAGGCAGAAAAATCAATGAATTTTCCTGACATGAAAAGCATTCACATAGACGAATTATTATTTTGATCGTAACTCTATACAGAGGGCCATATTTCACTTTTAAACCATTTACGGTTCTTTATACTTTCAACAACAGTGAAAGATTTTATGGATGTCAGCAAAAAAAAAAAAAAAAAAAAACAAAAAAAAAAAAAAAAAAAAAAAAAAACTCCCATCCCTTCACATCACTTCCCTCGCCCTCAAATGTCTTTCAACATTCGTCATTAGCGTCTCCCTGTTTATTTACCCTATTTCCTCTTTCTTTCCCTCTTTTTCTCCTCTTATTTCCCAACCGAATTCCTCTCTCTCTTTTCCCTGTTCCCGTTTTACATTTTTTTCGCATGCCCTACTTTTCATCATCTGAGGGGAGAATTTCCCCATTCCCAGTTCATAAAAAAAAAAAAAAAAAAAAAAAAAAAAAAAAAAAACAAGGGGGGCGTGGCAAAGGCAGTTCTACAATAACTGTCATTTTCATTTCACTGACGATTAAAATCTCGATTCTCTCTTGAATCTTAATAACAAATCGTGCTATGGATTTGTATCATCATAATTATTCAGTGATTTCAATATTTTTTATTAATATATTAATGCATACATACTTCTTACTCTTACATTGCCAATGACTTGTTCCTAAATACATAATAATTTTGCTGAAAGATACTATAAAAAATAAGTTACAATAAAATCAATAAAAGTTTCCGGACTTTTTATTGTTCCTGACAGAGAATGTGATAAGGGAACAATTGGTTTTTTGATAACGCCGAGTAAAGAAAAAAAAAAGATAATGCTAGCAGCATTATCAAGAAGACGGAAGCAAGATATCAGGTATAATAAATGGTGAGTGATTTAGCAACTTTATCTCTCTCTCTCTCTTCAGAAATAAATCAGTAAGGTTATACTTCTCTCTCACAGAGTAATCAAACAGGTTTATTACTATCTCTCTCTCTCTCTCTCTCTCTCTCTTCTCTCTCTCTCTCTCTCTCTCTCTCCGACTAATTATTAGGGCTATACTCCTCACTCTCAGAATAATCAACAGGTTTATAACTCACTCTCTCTCTCTCTCTCTCTCTCTCTCTCTCTCTCTCTCTCTCTCTCTCTCTCTCAGAATAATCATTAGGGTTATACTTCTCTCTCTCAGAATAAATAAACAGGTTTATAACTCTCTCTCTCTCTCTCTCTCTCTCTCTCTCTCTCTCTCTCTCTCAAAATAATTATTAGGGTTATACTTCTTACTCTCAGAATAATCAACAGGTTATAACTCTGTCTCTGTCTCTGTCTGTCTGTCTGTCTGTCTGTCTGTCGTCTCTCTCTCTCTCCTCTTCTCTCTCTCTCTCTCCTCTCTCAGAATAAACTATTAGGGTTATACTTCTTTAGGTTCTAAGGAATAATCAAAGAGGTTTATAACTCTCTTCTCTCTCTCTCTCTTCTCTGCTCCTCTCTCTCTCTCTCTCTCTCTCTCTGAATAAAAATCTCCCCACTTTCAAACTCTTTACAGAAATTCCTGTCTAAATTCTCTCGCTATTTTCCATGTGCCAATCAGGTTTTAAAATTTTAAAATTTCTATTTTTTCTTTTTTTTTTCATTTCCTTTTTTTTTTTTATAACCGGATCTCTCCTATAAAAAGTATCTTCCACCTTATCATTTCAAAACCTTTCAATCGCATCGACAAATACGACATGAAATCGTGTACCCAAGAATAATGAATGTTTGGGTACAGATTCCTTCTGATTCATACATTAATACTGACCTTTTCTTTTTCTCGGAAAACTTAGCTGAGATTTTTATGCCTCCAGTGTACCATCTGGGTTATTCTGGTACTGGTATCTCATACCCAGCTCAGTGTGTTCGTATATTAGGTCTGACTTTCAAATCTTGTCTGGTGTGCAGAGGAACGTCAAAAGTTATATTTGAGGGTAAAAGAGCCAGTAGGAATTTGTTACTTTAATGGACATTGATTATAGTAACTTCCTGCCTGGTTACTCGTCCACCTGAGGGTTCGAAAAATTCTTGAATTGTCTCTTTTTACTCAGAAGGCATTTCCGTTGAAATGGTTTGGTAACTGTCGCTCAATAGATGAATTGTGTGTGTGTTTGTGTGTTTTTGTGCGTGCATGCTCATGCCGGCGAGTAATTACACGGAAAATAGCTGCAGAACGACACATGTCCCCAATAGGAGACAAGTCTATTCATTATATGTAGATTCCATGATAATACTGAACCGCTGGGTACCAAAACGACCTCATGGGAACACTCACAGACGTTGATCGTTTGCTCAGTTTCTCCCTAATTAGTGACACAACTAACTCGGTGTTTAGATCTGCAATTGGACACCAGAAGTGAATTCAATTCTTGATTAGAATACAAGAAACAGTTAAGGGGAATAACTCACGTTCGTTTGATCTCAGAAGCGAGGAGAGGGTAAGCTGATGTGACGATGAACAGAGAGAGAGAGAGAGAGAGAGAGAGAGAAAGAGAGAAAAAAGTTGTTTTGAAGTAACTTATTTTTTTTCTGTAAATTTTGAAAGAGCCAGTGTAAGGACAGTGTGAATTTGTACGAGAGAGAGAGAGGAGGAGGGGGAGAGAGAGAGGAGAGAGGAGAGAGAGAGAGAGAGAGAGAGAGAGAGAGCGATTACATTTCTCTCTCTCTCTCTTAGGTAATACAGCAAAAATTCACATTGACCTCAAAGTGCCTCTTTCAAAAATTACAGAAAAGAAAAGTTACTTCAACAAATTCTCTTCTCTCTCTCTCTCTCTCTCTCTCTCTCTCTATCTCTCTCTTTGTCTGTCTATCTCTCTCTCTTATCCAGTGTATCAATTTACGCCCGTGGCTTCATTACCACGCCTTATAAATCCTGGAAAACTAAACCGCACATACACATACGAGCCAAATGTAATCTGATTCTGCCAGCTACAGACACCTGAATTATGATGAAGTATCTCCATTAATGTCTAAACCTTGGAGAAGGTGGGAGGGGGGGGATTGATTACGTACTGGGAATGCTATGGTTGCAAGAATGGAATGGGATGGAAACGAATAGCCATAAGGAAGATAGAGAGTTAAGAAGTTTAAGGTCATTCTACCGGGAAGACAAGGCCTCCTGATGGTTTATAATTCCTGAGGGATTATAATTCCTGATGGATTATAATTCATATAATTCATGGTGGATTATAATTCCTGATGGATTATAATTTACGATGGATTATATTTCCTGATGGACTATAATTCCTGATGGATTATAATTACTGTTGGATTATAGTTCCTTATGGATTGTAATTCCTGATGGATTATAATTCCTGTTGGATTATAGCTTCTGATGGATTATAATTTCAAATGGATCATAATTCGTAATGGATTATAGGATTATAATTCCTGATTGATTATAATTCCCAATAGATCGTAATTCATGATGGATTATTTTTGCTGGTGGATTATAATTCATGATGGATTATAATTCCTTATGGATCATATTTCCTCATGGATTATATATGATTCCTGATGTATTATATTTCCTGATGGATTATAATTCGTGTGGGAGGGTTAGTAAATTTCCAAGGGATAGTTAATTGTTTTCATGATCGGATTATAATTAGTTCTTTTTGGATTAATTCAAAAGGGGGAAAATCCTGATGGATTATGAATTTATGATGGATTAGAAATCCTTGGATGCGGATGGATTATAATTCCTGGTGGATTATAATTCCTGAATGGTTTATTATATTAACATGGCATGGATATAATCATGATGGATTATAATTCCTGTTGGAGTATAGTTCCTGATGGATTATAATTTATGATGGATTATATTTCCTGATGGACTATAATTCCTGATGGATTATAATTCATGGTGGATTATAATTCATGATGGATTATAATTCCTGATGGATTATAATTTCCGATGGATTATAATTCCTGAGGGATTATAATTCCTGATGGATTATAATTATTGATGGATTATAATTCCTGATGGATTATAATTCATGATGGATCATAATTTCCGATGGCCTATCATAAATTCCTGAGGGATTATAATTCCTGATGGATATAAGTACTTGATGGGATTATCAATACCTGATGGATTATAATCATGATGGATTCAGGTAATCCTGATGGATTATAGTTCTTGATGGATTTACATGGTGGATTATAATTCTAATGGATTATATTTCCTGAAAGGATTATAATGCATGGCCTGGGAGGATAATTCCTAACGTATTATAATTTCCTGTTGGATGTAGTTCCTGATGAGTTATTATTAACCTCCGGATGGATTATATTTCCTGAACGGATCATAATTCCTGGATGGATTATAATCCAGATAGATTATAAACTATATTCTCATATTCATGACGCATAAAAAAAAACCTGATATAATTTGAAGATAAGTCAAAGGAAAACTTGGTGAGAAACCGTTGGTATTTATTTATTTTCTTTTTTTCTTTGTCATTTGTAAAAATTAAAGAATATTCAGTTTATCCGTTTAGCTTGCAAGATATGTCCAAAGGAATTTTTTATGAAGGGGTCCGTGCTGTTTGTTGAACTCTTTGTGAAAACAACGACATGATAGGTTGTTTATTTGTTTTAGTTTGAAGACAAGTCAAAGAAATGTGTCTGAGAATAATGGGGCATTTTTTTTTGTGCTTTGTGGAAAAAGAAAAAAATGACGATGATTTTTTTTTTTTAAACTCTTTTATGATGATATCAGGTTACTATACATTAGAACACACTCTGTGTGGTCAAATTCACCTGGGTTTAGGGTAGAGAGAGAGAGAGATGAGAGAGAGTAACAGTAGAAAAGGGAGAGAGAGAGAGAGAGAGAAAAGCATGAAAATTTGCAAGAAAAAAATTACCTACCGCATAAATAAAATAAAATCGAACCTGAAATAATCAGTTTTTGAAGAAAATGTAACCAAGTTAACAGTGTCGGTGTACAATTCAGACAAAACTATCGATACCTTTTAAAAGTTAAGATCAGAATTCTTAATTAAGAAGGCCCAGACTTGATGGACCGTGGCTTACATAGTTGACTTTCACGTGTTAATTCTTAATTGGGTGAAAGACTAAGAGAGAAAAATGGCTGCGTTGAAAGTCTATATATAATAAAAATTGTGGCTATTAAACAATGACATATATATCTAGTAAAATGATGTGTAGAATTCATATAGAGGATATTATATATATATATAGTATATATATATATATATAAGTATATATATATATATATTAAAAACAAATAGAAAATTAAGTACTACATACAAGTATGTAACATCTTTGTTGAAGGTGACAGTGCAAAAGCACACTTACTCATGCACACACAAGCACGACCTGAAGAACCATCTTGAAACAAACGTGCAAAAAAACAAAATGATTAAGGAAAAAAATCTTTAAAGTTTGCAAGTAAGTAATAGGTGTTAGCATCTGCTGCGGAAAGGGTGGGTGTGTGTGTGGGTGGGGGGTGGGGGGTTACTGTCATGGATCGATGAGGGGTATGGAGAAAGTCAGGGGTGGGGGGGAGGATGGAGGAGAAGGAGATCAACCAGCCAGCTAATGACGAGGGTCCTTGCGCACCCGAAGAAGAAGGAGAGGAAAGGAATATGCACCTTATTATCCGCTGTCTAATAAGTCCTCGTTATCTTTTCGCCAGATTCTTGTAACTGCCCGTCTGCCAAGGTGTTTTTTTCTTTTGATGCATAATTCGCTGAAAATGTTTAAAAAGTTGATGTTCGTGTGGGGTAGGTGTATTTATTTTGCCAGAATAATGATGAAGTGCTAAGCTTGAAGCATTGTTGTTTGGAAAAAGACAGGTCGTGAGAAAATTCATTGGAATACTATGATTTATTTACCTATCACTTTTGCGTATAACATCTCTCTCTCTCTCTCTCTCTCTCTCTCTCTCTCTCTTTTCCTTTCTTTTCCACCTTCTCTCTCTCTCTCTCTCTCTCTCTCTCTCTCTTCTCTCTGATACTGGACATCGTAAGATAGCAAAATGACAATCCAATTAGTCAGTCATGAAATTAATGTTTGTCAGTTTCTTCTCCTGAATTTTTGTCCTTTGTCAACAAATAGAAGAAAACAATTAAACACTAGAAATAAATGTTGAATAGCAGGAGAGCATAAGACAATAAGAGACTAATGAATCAGGAGAAAACAATTAAGAGAATTTCACGCCAATTCCCGTCGAAAATAAAACTGCAAATGGAAGTAATTAAAAGTGAGTGAAATGACAATCATTAGATTTGAAGGACTAATATGAAATAGAATAATTGGCTTTGTGATGTGTTGTGATTTAATTTTTACGCAAACAGAAAAAAAACAAGTAAATTATTTTTAAATCATATAAATAACCATAACCATAGAATAAACAGGAATTTGTCACGTATAAATTATAGCAGCAAATGTCGGTATAAAAGCCAGATGATAGAGGCAGCCTTGATTAAACAAAGGCAGGTATTGAACATCTCAAAGGGCGCCTGGAATTCAGATATCAAAACAACGATAGGTACTGAACATCTCAAAGGGTGCCTGGGATTCAGATATCATAGATAAAATCTTCCTTCAACCAACGCTTAAGAAGATTAAAGAGAAATTATCAAATGGGGTGACGTAATCATACGGCTTACCTGTATAAATACCGAATTTTCTTTAACTTTTTTCGTTCATCACCTACCAGTGCCATGTATATATATATATATGTATATATATATATATATATATATATATATATATATATATATATATACATATATATATGTATGTATATACTTCGAGGTTATCGACCAAAGCACCCGATCTACGTCGTTTGCGAATCTTAGAAAAGCTAAAGGACGAAAGTTATATATATATATATATATATATATATATATATATATATATATATATATATATATAGATTATATATGATATATATATATATATATATATATATATATATATATATATACCATATATATATATATATATATATATATATATATATATATATATATAATAAGACTGTCTTATTATGAAAGTATAACCCCGCACCGTCGCAGGATCCCTTGAAGAGGAGGAAACGTCATTCTACAGATAGACGTGCCCAATCCGAGGATGCCTCGGAACTTACATCGGGATGACGTCAATGCTGCCTCTTCAAGAGGATCTCCTGTCACGTGCAGGAAGGAAACAATATTTAATCATGCTAGGACTGCAAATAATTAAAAGAATCCGCCGAAGCGACATCGTCGGTAACTTCGAGGTTATCGACCAAGCACCCGATCTACGTCGTTTGCTAATCTTAGAAGCGCTGCACATCGGGAGGGAGAAGCCCAGTTTGAAACGTCACCACAGGAGACCATCCTCCTCCCACAGCCGTCAGGAGAGCAGCAGACAAACGCCCCACAACGACCATCGCCCCAGAGGGATCCTGAGGATGATAGAAGCGTTAGCTCTCATCCCGAGGACGTCACTAGTAACCCTGAGGGTGATTGAAGCTCGAGCTCTCGCCCTGAGGACGACCTGGTAGCACGCCCTTCGAGGGGACCTCCACCATCACCAATAAGGATGAGGCTCCGCCCACGAAGAGGACAGCCAACCAGCAACGGCCCCCCTGATGACATCGCTCTGAC
>NC_061090.1:35294226-35310989 GCF_015104395.2 Macrobrachium nipponense
TATGCAATGGCATTACATAAAATTGATACTAAAGTTAAAAAGTTCCCTAAAATTCAGAGGCTGTTAATCTAGCCTCTAATGTGAATGTTGATATGCAGCCTACTATGGTGAAATGCTCTTTGTGCTCATGATAGGGCAACTGATGATCACCAAATTTTCAAGTGCCCAATTTATGATAGCAATAAGGCAAAGGTGGATAAGCTGAAAGAGATAGAAGGTTGCTTAAAGTGTGGCAGTTCCTCTCATTCCACAGGACTGTGCAAATTTAGATTTCATAAGAAATGCTGAGGCTGTCATGGTTGGCATTTCACATTTCTCTGCATTAAGAGTAAAGATTCCCCAAAAGGAGAGAAAGTTAATGTTAAAGGATTCAATAAAAGCTCAAGTTTGGTTAACAAAAAATCTGACAAGGTCTCCACTGGTGTAGTATTTTCCATAGATGCTCTTCAGTGCTATGGTAATGAATTTGCTCTACCAACTTTTACTTGTCAGTTGGACGACCGTACCCAAATAAGAGGTTTACAAGACTCTGGTTGTCAGTGTAATTTTATTACCAAGAGAGTAATAAAGAAGATTCCTTTAAAGGTTTTGAGGAGAAATGTGAGCCTTACGGTTAATGGTTTTAGCTCTGCTAAATCCTATAATACAAAGGTTGTGGAACTGAATTTAAAATTTGGTCAGGAAATTTATAAGGTCGAAGCCCTATGTGTACCTTATATCAATATAAATTTGAAGTTACCACATTTGTCCAGGGTAGCTAGCCATTTTACTGCTAAGGGCTACACCCTTGCAGATAAACAGTTGCTAGATAATGGTGATGAGTTAAATGGTATAGATTTCATCCTATGGCACTTATTCTGCTCACTGCACTATGCATCAATCAATTAGGTTTGGCTAAGGTAGTCCTTCAGTGAATTTTCAAACTTCATTTGTAGTGATGCTGCTTGGTAATGTTAACTCAATGTTACAAAATTTACATTAACTTCCAGATTTAAATGCTATTGAATCTTCAACCACTTGTCAGTCTGTTGTTGCACCATTGGATGTAAGTTCTCTTGTTTTTGTTGGCCTTGGATTAGGTAAATTTAATGATGAGGTTGATTTTGAGCATGAGGAAATAGTTGTGGAAGCAAATTTTTTAGTTCTAAATGAGAAAGGTGGCATAGAAGAACAAGCGCTACAAAGGGCAACAAAGCAAATGTTAGAAGGTGACTGTCAAAAGGATCCTTAATTATGATAAAGATGAAAATGAGACTTCTGTGGAACTCAATAATTCTCTAGTAAGATATGCACTTAACAATGCCATTGTTAATGATGATGGAAGAATATCAATGCTCTTGGTATGGGACAGCGAAGTGTCTCACTTACTTGGTAGAAACTATAAACTAGCTGAAGCAGTCTTAAGGTCGAACTTAAAGAAGCTTTGCAAAAAGAAGATGCATTTAAAACTTATGGATGAAGTCATTAAAGAACAAGAAAGTCTAGGAAAATTTTAAAAGATACCAAACCTTAAACCTTATCTAATGGAACATCCTGAATACAGTTTTTTACCCCACATGGGTGTATTTAAACTTTATCGAGAAACACAAAGTGCAGAGTAGTGTTTCTATCAAACTTCTTTGAAGCAGAGCCAACAAACCCATGACAGTAAGCCCTAATCAGGTGATTCATCCAGGACCGTCGTTAAACCAATAGTTAAGTTCAGCCTTACTTCATTTACGTTTTGGTTCAAAGATATTTTGCTTTGATATCAAAAAAGCTTTCGATCAGATAGCACATAGACTTCAGATCAAAACAAATTACTGTTTCTTTGACTTAGAATCGTGAAGAAGAAAGATTTTTCTTTGGTTGATTATAAGAATCTAAGGTTGAGTTTTGGTCTAAGATGCAGCCCCACAATTTTGATGTTGAGTCTTTATAAGATACTGGTTTTGGATGTGGATGATGATGCTCCAGAGGCAAAAATATGAAAAAGCTGCTTTATCAGTTCTTCTTTATGGATAATGGTGCATATACCTGCAAAGATTCTGGTACCTTGGAATGGGCCTATTCTCGGCTAGCAGATATATTTGCTGCTTATAGAATGGAATTACAACAAATTTTCACCAATGATGGGTCACTTCAAGAAGTCATTGACTCTGACTTAGGTCTAAACACACTAACAGAGGTTAAACTTTTAGGTTTGAAATGGAATAGGGTGTTGGATGTCCTTTCAACTCTTCCTATAATTTTGGATGCTTCCGCAGATACTAAGCGGTCCATTCTTAAGTCCATTGCTTCTAACTTTGATTTGTATAATATCAATGGTCCAATATGCAATAGGGCTAGGCTATTTATGCATGGTTTACAGTGTGATAAGTCTTTGGGATGAGATGACCCTTTAACAGCAGAAAGGTTAAAAGAATGGAAATGCATTGCAAGGCAAGCTAATTCAACTCTTGAAATAGTTGTTAAAAGATTTGTTGGTGAAAGAGATGGACAGTACAGACTTCTTGCTTGTGTAGATGCTAGCAGTATGATATATGGAGATGTTCTGTATATAGAGAACATTGATACCGGTCAAAATGTTTTGTTGGCCAAAAACAGACTGATAAACAAAAAGTCTAATAGTAAATCCATCCCTTCCCTGGAGTTACAAGCCATTTGTTTGGGAGTAGAATTGTTAATTGATTTATATAAGGAATTGGGAGGGTCTGATTGTCTCGTCCCAATTACCATAGTAAGTTTGGACTTGTACTCTGATAGTTTGGTAGCTCTTTCATGGATCAATTCATATTGCTACAAACTTGATAAGATGCAGAAAAGGTCTGTATTTGTCCTTAATAGACTGCAACAAATAGATAAGTTATGTGAAACATTTCCAGTTAACTTTACTTTCATTTCTGGAACTGCCAATCCTGGAGACTGCATCACTAGAACTTTGTCCTATAAACAACTAATCAATACAAACTATTTTTCGAGCCCTCAACTTGATGTCAACCAGCCTGTTGTCAGTCAAGATATTTTAAAAATTACAGTTCCTAATCCTTGGGCGACCTTTGACTTAAAAGAAGGGAAGGCTGTAAATAGTTTTTGTGCACAAGACCTTGGGAATGATGTTACTGAGCATCTAGTTTCTCCAGACAGATACTCCAGTTTCTCTCACCTGGTTAAAGTGCATGCTATGGTTGCTCGATATTTTGCCAAGTGGAAGGCTGTAGTTACAGCTAGAAAGTTAAATGTTCCCATTGACTTTGATTACACAGGTTTTTATGTGAAAGCTCTCAAGATGATCATATTGAAGGAAAAAAAATCAAATTTCCAAATTTTTTAGTATTTTGCAACCGATTCTAGACTCCTTAAGGATATACCGAATTTGGTAAGACAGTTGTATGTTTACCCAGATCAAGATGGAATACTCAGAGTCAAGGGCAACTATGATAGGTGGAAAAGTAAACAGAGAGGATGCTTCCCAATCCTGCTGTTTAATAAAAGTACCTTGACAGAGTTGATAATCAGGAGTCATATAAAACTCAAGCATGGTTATTATTCTGTCCTGAATGAACTTCGTAAGAAGTTCTGGATACCTCTCTGTTTTTCAGTTGTTAAAAGATCAGTAAAAGACTGTGTCATATGTAAAAGATACAAGGAACATACCAGTCGATTAAATCAATCTCCTTACCGGGAATTTAGAATGGATCCTTCCCTGATTCCCTTCAGTTATGTATAGTATATTGATTATTTTGGACCATATTTTGTAAAGCTGCAAGGTGATAAGGTGAAGGCTTGGATTCGGTGAATCAGCTGTATGTATACAAGGGCAATTAATTTGAAATTATGCTGGGATTTGTCAGTCAAGGAATTTTTAATTAAGATCATTCACTCTATATACCTTTGAGTATGGTTTACCACAGTTTGTAGTGAGCGATTTGGGAACACAACTAGTTGCTGGAGCTAATATTATTGTAGATTTTCTAAAAGATCCTGAGACACACTCATATTTTAAAGAAAATGGAATTAAGCCTATTAAATTTGACAATTATTATAAGGGTTGTAGTCAAATGGGTTCTTTAAGGGAAATTTGCATAAAAAATGGCAAAACATCAAATTAACAAATCCATTAAAACGAACGTGTTAGACTTGAGAGATCTGGAATTTCTTATATCTCAGGCAACTCATCTAGTACATAGTCGTCCCATTGCCTTCAAGGAGGGTTTAAAGGATGTACCTGACGAATCTGTAACTAGATCGATAACCCCAGAAACATTAAAAAATGGCTATGAGTAGACCTCTATTAACATTATACCTGAATTTCAGTGTGATCCTGAATCTGATGGAGTGTATGAGTTGAAAGGTTCACCTTCAAAAATAATTGAGGACACTTACAGCAAGCTGAGGAAGGTAAGAGAAAATCTTATTAGAATTTATCATTCTGAATTCTTAACAACCTTGATAAATCAAGCAGTTGGTCAGACTGACAGATACAAGCCTGTTATCCATAAAATGATTGAACCAGGAGACTATTTTGCTGAAGGATCCTCATACTAAGGCCTTAAATTATCCACTTGGGATTGTCAAGGAGGTTGTAAAGAATTACCTTGGTGAAGTGACCAATGTTAAAGTTTTAAAAGGGAAGTCTGGTGAAATTGTAAAGAGGCATCTTGCCAGTCTGATACCCTTGCTCAGGGATAAAGTTTTATCTCCTGGCGTAGGTCATTCTGAAGGAGACGAGAAAATTTTAGTGGTTGACTCTGACCCCAGACTTCCAAAGAGAGAATCTGCAATTGCTTCAAGATTAAGGACTAAGGAGATGCTCGTAGAATAAATCCGGAACATTCTCATATTTTCAGTAGGTTTGTAAAATGTGAGCCACTTCCCTGGAGTGTTAGGAATTATTTGTTTACTGAGTGTTGGTGTTCTATTTTGCTGTTATTGGTAGTTGGGTAATTATTTCTCTTCTCTCTTTTTGGTAAAACTGGGTTACCCGGTGATAATTTATGTAAATTATGAATTAGTATTAATGGTTGTTGCACTTCAGGGTAAACAAAGCATATTGTTTTTCGTTTTGACGGTAAATCCTTTCAAGTGTAAACTACCTAAATACACTTTCGGAACTCTCTGCTGGTGGTCTTGTTCTTTCGCAGTACTACGAAGTTTTGAAGACAGTTGGAATAAAGCAGTTGGAAGAAGACCTTCATACTTGACGCAAGTCTTTTGGAATAAAAATTAATGTTAGTTCGTCAAGACCCTATAATGGAGGGGCAATACATCCTCGATCTTCTCCGCCATCCTGCGCAAGATGAGACCAGCCATGTGCTTTAACTTCAACGACACTATCGTCACCGAATTTCAGAGGAATGGTATTATGCTGGTTTTCTAAAAGTGATTCCCTGTCAATTTATTTATCTTGGATAATTATTCTCTTGCTCGATTCCCAACAAATAAGCCCTTTGGATGCTGCTTTTTTCAGTACTCATAATTTATCACTTTTGTAATTGGCTCAAAATCTAAATTCTAAGCCTTGCTGACTATTATTAAGTTTATTGCTTGAGTTACTAGGTGATCTAAAAAAAATTTTCCCTTACATTTAGAATAAAATTTTATTTATCCTCAGGGTTTCTTGAATAACGGTGGGGAATAAAGAAGGAAGACAGCATACCTGTAGTTACTTCTGACACAGGTAATTCCTTCTCTCAACAACAAGCCAACCAGCAACCAGCTCACAAGCTGTCAAAATTGATCTTTTATATTGAAGTATAAACTTTCATTAAAGCGAGCGATTTTAATTGTCTTGTTTTATTCCTTCCATCGTACTTTTTTTTTCTTTTTCTTAGAGAGAGAGAGAGTGAGTTATAAACCTGATGATTATTCTGAGAGTGAGAAGTATAACCCTAATAATTATTCTGAGAGAGAGAGAGAGTTATAAACCTGTTGATTATTCTGAGAGAGAGAGAGAAAGAGAGAGAGTCATAAACCTATTGATTATTCTGAGAGAGAGAGAGAGTGAGTTATAAACCTGTTGATTATTCTGAGAGAGAGTGAGTTATAAACCTGTTGATTATTCTGAAAGAGAGAGAAGTATAACCTTAGTAATTATTCAGAGAGAGAGAGAGAGAGAGAGAGAGAGCTAAATCACTCGTCATTTATTGTACCTGATATCTTGCTTCCCTCTTCTTGATAAAGCTGGTAGCATTATCTTTTTTTTTTTCTTTACTCGGGGTTATCAAAAAACCAATTGTTCTCTTATCACATCCTCTGTCAGGAACAATAAAAAGTCCGGAAACTGTTTTCAGTCATATTTGTTACATGATATCTCCTAATATCTGAGATTTCCTAGAATATTAATCATGATAAATTGTTAAAGTATCTTTTTACAGCATCTTATTTTATTTTGATTTTATTGTAACTTATTTTTTTATAGTGTCATTCAGCAAAATTTTTATGTATTTAGGAACGATCCATTGGCAATGTCAGAATATGAAGTATGTATGCATTAATATATTAATAAATATATTTAAATCGCTGAGTAACTGTGGTGATACAAATCCATAGCATGATTTGATTTTACGATTTAAGAGCGAATCGAGATTTTAATCGTCCTTAAAATGAAAATGACAGTGATTGTAGAACTGCCTTAGCCACGCCCCCTTATTTTGTTTTCTTTTGCTTTTTTTTTTATCAACTGGGAATGGGCAAATTCTCCCCTCAGATGATGAAAAGTAGGGGATGAGAGAAAAATGTAAAAGGGGAACAGAGAAAAAGAGAGGGAGATGAATTCGGTAAAGAAATAAGAGGAGAAAAAGAGGAAAAGACAGAGGAAATAAGGTAAATAAACGGAGATGCTAATGACGAATGCTGAAAGACATTTGAAGGCGAGGGAAGTGAAGGGATGGGAGTTATTGCTTTTTTTGCTGACGTCCATAAAATCTTCACTGTTGTTGAAAGTATAAAGAACAGTAAATGGTTTAAAAGGGAAATATGGGCCTCTGTATAGAGTTACGATCAAGATGATAATTAGTCTATGTAAATGCTTTTCATGTCAGGAAAATTTATTGATTTTTTGCCTCTCTAAGCCTTCGCCCTGCAATTGTATTCAGTTATACATTTTTGTTTTTCATCTGTTCCTCTCTCTCTCTCTCTCTCTCTCTCTCTCTCTTCTCTCTCTCATAAAAACACAAGCAAGCGCACTCTCAAACGCAAACACACATACACACACACACACGCAAGCACTTGCAAACCGTGAGCTAAATCTCTCTCTCTCTCTCTCTCTCTCTCTCTCTCTCTCTCTCTCTAATACACACACATACACACCCCACACACATTTGTAAACCAATAGCTACCCCCCCCTCTCTCTCTCTCTCTCTCTCTCTCTCTCTTTACCTACACGTGCCCCCCACCACTTCTCTCTCTCTCTCTCTCTCTCTCTCTCTCTCTCTCTCTCTCTTACCTACACGTGCCCCCCACCACTCTCTCTCTCTCTCTCTCATACACACACACAAACAGTGCAATACCTTTTTCAATTCAAATCCCCCGTCACAACGCATGAAGTTTCATTAGCTGACACAACTTCATGAATATGTGATATGTAATGTGGCTATGCCTAGAGAGTCACATAGGGATTAATGGGCACAAATCCTTTAATATCTCCCCAAAAGCCCATCAAAACATTTTGACGTGATAAATCCAGTATTTACGAAGATAATCGCCTCTGTTATGCGTACACATAATAGTGTAAAGTCATCTCATTTAATGTAACAATAATATCAATATTCGTACACAGTAGCATATTATATATTTTATAAAAATTTTGAAAATAAGCAGATTAAAACAAGTTATTCTTTTAGAAGTAAAGGAGGAAATAGAAATAGTATTTTGTTTCCAAAGTAATATATAAATATATGCATATACAAAATATAAATAGTAAATTGTGTGAGTTTTAATTATATTTCTGGAAAAGAGCCAAATATGATTAGTTGTACATCATTAATTTTCAATATGAAATCATGGCTTGATCAGCTGAGTTTCATTGATAATAAATTGCTATATTTTTTCAAATTTTTCGCATTTTTCTCTACGGGAAAATTTGCCTAGTAATTGTCCATGTTCTGACTTTGTGAACACCGGGGGTTGGGGGGGGGGTGGCTGTTATACGAACATTCATACATAATACTAATGATTGTTTTGAAATTTATATGAAAATGGGTATTTTACAACTTTTGACCAACAGACTTTTTTTTTTTTTTTTTTTTTTTTTTTTTTTTTTTTTTTTTTTTTTTGTAATAAATCTGAGAATTGGTATTTTATAATTCTTGTTCGAATATGGTTCACTGTCAAGTAACATTTGAATAATTTTTTTTTTACATCGAATCCTGTAAAAACTGATATCTTATGACTGGTCGAGTATGTTGCCATTCGCAGAACCCTTTGTAGATTAATGTTTAATTCGAAATGACAATACCAGGAAAACTTGGGAAATAAATACGAAGATTTCATTTTTGCATCTTTGTAGGTTAACTGATTAAAGGTACTTGCCCTCGGATGTTTGTGTGAGAGAGAGAGAGAGAGAGGAGAGAGAGAGAGAGGGGGAGAGAGAGAGAGAGAGAGAGAATTGTGAGGAATTGCCGGAGTCTGCGTAATTATCCAAAAGATTAGTTCATTTTCTGTGAAATTATTGTTTATACTGTAAGTGAGGAATTTCATTGTTTATAATTACAATTACCTTAAGAATATTTTGTCATTTTCATTTATGGGGAGAATATATCTGTGTATATATCTATATTATATATATGATATATATAGATATATATATATATATATATTATATATTATATATATATATATATATATATATATATATATATATATATATATATATATTATTATTATCTCACGTAGAAGGTTCTCGTATATGGCATGAGCTGGAGGACTTTTGTTTACTCGTGAGAGAGAGAGAGATGAGAGAGAGAGGAGAGATAGAGAGAGAAAGAGAGGAGAGAGAGAGAGAGAGGTATTTGTCCTTCAATGGATAACGCCTCAAGGGAATTGTCATTCTATTATCCACTGAAAAGTTTTTTTTTTGGGATTATTTCTTTCCCAGTAGTAGTTATTTCCCTTGAGGATAGGCTAAACGACAAACGTAAGTCATTATTTTGAAAGGTATGCTGGGTTTCAGCTGTTGAAGAAAGTACATGATATATAAGTATCACATTTGATTTTTCCATTGCTAGTTTTCTGTAACAAAATTATTATGTCGTGTTTGTCCGTCTGTCCTCATTTTTTTTTTTCAAACATACCAAAATTGCTGCCCTCTAGCCTTAGTAGATTTTATTTATTTCAAGGTTAAAGTTAGCCAAAGATATAGGCCAGGGCACCACCGGGACATAGTTGAAAAGTTCCATGGATCGCGAACTCGTATCAGTATTATACAGAGACCACCGAAAGATAAATCTACGTTCGGTGGCCTTGATTATTATATAAATTAATATATATATATATATAATAGAGAGAGAGAGAGAGAGAGAGAGAGAGAGAGAGGATATAGCAACACAAGACTACAAGCAAGATAATTCACATATAAACGAAGAGATACAATTTATCATTCCATTTCATCTTTTTTTATTCCCTTTTTCTCCCTATCATGATCTTTTCCTTCCTTCTCTTTTACCAAACTTTTTTTTTTTTTTTTTATTTATTTCGGCCCTCTTATTCCCGTTCGAGCTAGCCCACTCCGCCCACCCCCGATCCCTACCCCCACAACCGTATGAAACCTCCACTCCACACATTTCTGGAGTCCGGATATTGTTAGGGATGGCGGTTATCCTTAATTATTTCCTTTCATTCCCTGGAAGTATTTCGGGATTCCTAGCACGGCTGAAGGGAAATTAAAACCTGGCTCTTTTTTTATTTGTTTATTTTTATTTTGCCCTTTATTTGCGTGAGGTTCCAAGTAGAGTTACATGGTTTTTAAAATGTGGGAAAGGGATCAAGTTTAACTTTCACCAGTTTTTCAAAGCTTTCAGTTTAGTTACAATTCTTAAATATGTGAAAGTTGAAAAGATCAACTTTCAACAAATAGGTTTTGAATCTTTCAGTAAAGTCACATATTTTTCTAAATGTCGAAGATCAAAAATATTTAAGCTCCATTTTTATTTTTTTACCAACAGTCTATCTATCATTAAATAATATTCATATGAAAAAAATTCCATATGTTTTAGACGTGGAAAAAATTTGATTCAACTTGTGTCAATTAGATTTATATTTTCCAAATCTAGAAATGTTTTTTTTCATTTCGCTCAAATTACAATTATCTATCATTGATCAAGCTCAAGAGATATAATATATCTAAAATGAGAAATATTTAAGAATAAACCACCATGAGTAAAAAATTTAAAACAATTTCAAAATCACACGACCAATTAGAAATAAGTGGATAAACAAACATTCAGGCCATTGAGGAATCTCGAAATCCCGGAGAGAGATTCCGGCCTCCCCTGTCTGGTGCCACACAAATTCTATTGGCGAGGAAATGATTTCCTGGCAAGCAATATCCCCCAGTACAAGAATTTCATTTAATGGACCTCCTGCTTTTGTTGCTTGGGCTGACCTCGCCAAGTGCCTCCAGTGGGTCCGGAGTTGTCTTGAAAATCAGGTTATGTGATATTCTTTCTTTTTTCTGCTTTTTAGGTTTATTCTCATTGAGGAGAATTAATTTGCGATTTTAGTTAGCAGAAAACTATATCGATGGCTATTCGTCTGTCCGTCCGCCCTCAGATCTTAAAAAGTATTGAGGCTAGAGGGGTTCAAATTGGAATGTTGATCATCCACCCTCCAATCATCAAACATACCAAATTGCAGCCATCTAGCTTCAGTAGTTTTTATTTTATATATGGATAAAGTTAGCCATAATCGTGCGTCTGGCAAAGTTTCATGCCTTGATTATACGATGCTCAAAAAACTCGATTTCGCAGGAGAAACTTTGGCGCATTTTTTACTTGTTCTTCATAGGCCTTATTTCCGTATCTCTTCGCTACAACGGCATTTTAATCTCCTCTTCACAAACAGCGTAGAAAACCAGAGGTTTCGTAATGTGATTAATCCTCCATCCGTGAGCTGTTTCCAGGCCATCGGATTTGACCTCGATGTTGAAATCATTCTCTTATGATGGAGTTCGAGGAAGTGGAATCCACGAGAAGGCTAAGATATGGGAAAATATTCGGTTCCTTTGTCCTTTGTTGTCATTGTTTACTATTGTTTTAGTTATAACAGTCTATGAGGGGACACTAATAGACTCTGATGATTGTGGATGTTAGCAAGATATACATTTGTGAAGAACGTTGACCAAGAATCTGTGAGCATATTAAGCTGTTATATATCTTACACACATACTATAGATATATATATATTATATATATATATATATATTATATATATATATATATATATATATATATATATATATATATATATATATATATATATATATATATATATATATATATATATATATATTATATATATATTCCTCTATGATGTAGGTCCATTCGATTCCATACATTTCCATCTGCCATAAATTCCATTAATTTTTTGCAACTCGGTGAATATTGGAGTATATTTTCCTCTAATCGAACTGGAGTTTTATTTCGTGAACAATGTAATATATGGGAGAGATATATAGTCTGTTTTTGCGTTGTGAAAAATATTGATAACTCATTTGAATTCCTGTTTCATGATTCCGTTTGCGAAATATTATCTAGCTTTATGTTCTATATTTTATTAGTAAATATATATCAAGAAATGTAGAAGAAATATTCCTATCTGAGAAGAAAGTTAGAAAAAACTAGAACGGTAACTTAGTACAGATAATAGTTCCTACATTGAAAGCTTACATTTAGCTAAATAATGACTAACAATGAATTGAATAATGGAAAATCTTATATATATATATATATATATATATATATATATATATATATATATAATATATATATATATATATATATATATATAGTTATTGCGAGATTTTTCCACTCTTCAACTTCACTTAAAATTGTTTATCACACTTGTTGTTAGTTATCATTTCTTCTTCTATCAAAATTAGAACATAAATGTAAAAAAAAAAATGCCAAATGAGATGATTCAAGAAATTTAATGAAAAGGGCTTATTCCCCGGGTGTTTTTTTTTTAATTAAAGCTCACCTTTTTTTTTATATAGTTCATTGTCCCATTACAGGGTCAGGTATTTTCTTTAGTCTCTGCCAGACCGATCGAACGAAAGCTAAACATTCTTTAGGTTAAAAAGAGAGAGACAGAGAGTTAAATTAAGTGCTTATCCGGCTGCCTGGCTGAGTGGTATTTGACGTCGAGAGAGAAGAGAGAGAGAGAGAGAGCAATTCGGGGATATGTTTGTAAATATGAAATTGATGTGTGTGTGTGTGTGTGTTGTGAGAGAGAGAGAGAGAGAGAGAGAGAGAGAGAGAGAGAGAGAAGTTGGGGATATGCTCGTAAATATGAAATTGGTGAGAGAAAGGGAGAGAGAGAGGGGGGAGGGAGTATTTGGGAATATGTTCATAAAAATGAAGTCAGTGAGAGAGAGAGAGAGAGAGAGAGAGAGAGAGAGAGAGAGAGAGAGAGAGAGTTTGTATTTGGGGATGTTTGATATGCGGAATTGGTGATGACAGAGAGAGAGAGAGAATTTGGGGATATGCTTGTAAATATGAAATTGGTGAGAGCTAGAGAGAGAGAGAGAGAGAGAGAGAAATAAATATGTATATGAGAAAATATTTGGGAATAAGTTTATATATATGAACGTGGTACAATCTCATTTGCATCAGCTATGATTCAAAGAGGGAACAGTAGGTTTCATGACCCTGTCTCGTGCCTGAGTCCAATTACCCCTGCATGCAGGGTGCCGGAGTGGATTTGATGGCTTGGGGACCGACGTTTCGCTGAATGGTTGCTCTTGTATATTGAAGTGATGCAAGAAAATGTAAAAAAAAAAAATATATAAATAAATAAATAAATAAAAAGAAACGAAGACGAAACGTAACTTCAAATTAATTTGGTTTGAGTGCATTGTGGTTATTAAAATAATTATTAGAGTTTACAAAGTTAAATTCAATTTTGAAGTAATGTAATTAGGGTACACTTAGGTTATCAAAATAATTAGAGTTCACAACGTCAAATTCTAATTTTATCTTAAAATAATATCATTAACGGACACTGAGGTTATTTTAATAACCTCATCTGTGCATTCTGACCATATTAATTTGAAATTACATTTCGACTGAGTTTTTTTTTATATATATTTTCTTGCATCTTAGTGTACATAATCAAATTACTTTAAAATTGAATGAACTTTGTAAACTCCTAATTATTTTAATACCTTAGTGTACGTAAATAATATTATTTTTAAGATAGAATTAACAATTTGAGTTTGTAAACTGTAATTATTTTTAATAACCTCACTGAACCGTAATTATATTTACTTTCAAATTGAATTTGAGTTACTTTCAAATTGAATTTGAGTATGTAAATTAATTATTTTAATAATTAATTTACATACTCAAATTCAATTTGAAAGTAACTCAAATTCAATTTGAAAGTAATATAATTACGGTTCAGTGAGATTATTAAAATAATTATCTTAAAATAATATTATTTACGTACACTAAGGGTATTAAAATAATTAGGAGTTTACAAAGTTAAATTCAATTTTAAAGTAATTTGATTATGGTACACTAAGATGCAAGAAAATATATATAAAAAAACTCAGTCGAAATGTAATTTCAAATTAATATGGTCAGAATGCACAGTGATTATTAAAATAATTAGAGTTTACAAATTACACTAAGGTTATAAAAATACTTAGTTTACAAAGTTAAATTCGATTTTAAAATAATATGATTATGGTATACCAAAATTATTAAAATAATTTGAGTTTACCAAGTCAAATTCTAATTCTAACTTAAAATAATATCATTAACATACACTAAGGTTATTAAAATAATTAGAAGTTTACAAAGTCAAATTCAATTTTAAAGTAATTTAATTTTGGTACGCTAAGATATTAAAATAATTTGAATTTACAAAGTCAAATTCTATTTTGAAGCCATATCATTAGCGCACACCAAGGTTATTAAAATAATTAGGAGTTTGCATACTCAAATTCAGTTTTAACGCAATAAAGAATATTTTGAGCTGATTAGAATAATTAGAGTTTACAAAATTAAGTTCAATTTCATAATTATATATTTGAAAAATAATTAGAATACATAATAAAATTAATATGAATGATGAAAAAGGGAATTACAATACCTGAAAAGTTCAGATGAACCAGATTACAGAAATGACGTTTTTTCAGAAATTTTATCCTAACTACAAAACAGTGAGTTTCCTCGGCTACATTTACAAAATGATCTTGAAGACAAGTAATATCTCCCTAATAAATAGTGACCATTAAGAATATTTCGGCCTCATAGCAGAAACCACATATCAAAATATTATCATGAGGGACCCAGAATCTTAAAACGACATAACACTTTTTAGATTTCTGAAAAGAAACCTTTTGTCTGTCCATCCGTACTTTTTTTTTTTTTTTTTTTTTTTGTACGCACTTTTTCTGTCCACCCTCGAATCTTAAAGACTACCAAGGCTAGAGTGTTGCAAATTGGTACGTTGATCATCCATACGCCAGTCATCAAACATACCAAATTGCAGCCCTTTAGCCTCAGTAGTTTTTATTTCATTCAAGATTAAAGTTAGCCATAATGGTGCGTCTGGCAACTATAATGGCCAGGACACAACCGGGCCGTGGTTAAAGTTTCATGGGGACCGGCTCATACAGAAAGATAAATTGGGTGAGTGGTCAGTCTGGCAGCCCGAGTTCGCTTCCCGCTAACGCCAATGCGGAACTAGAGGAATTTATTTCTGCTGATTACAAATTCATTTCTCGATATAATGTGGTTCAGATCCCACAATAAGCTGCATGTTCCGTTGCTAAGTAACCAATTGGTTCCTAGCCACGTGGTTGAGTATCTAATCCTTAGGGCCAGCCATAGGAGAGATGTTAATAAATTCAGTGATCTGGTTTTGATAGGATATACTTATTACTAATGATAGATCTATTTTCGTTGGCCTTGATTATACGATGTTATAACTTACGTCTCCCAAACTTCAAAGTAATCTTTTTGGAGAAGTAGCCTTTGACGTTTCATCATATAAGATTTTCCTTAACTTTGGGTCATATTGGATAAGGAGACTTAGTACTTCAAAGGCCTCGAAGAACTTGTAATAATTAGAAGGACTCACTCATAAACATCTACGTAATCAAGGAGGTTTTACTTTGGTGCAACTTCTTTCATAAAGAAAATTAGCTGCTGCTTTTCGTAAGCTTATTTCTCTAATAACGAGATGATTTTATATGCGACTCAATTAAATATAATGACCAACTTTATACGTGTATTCTAAATTTATACATGATGCATGCTGGTGTATAATGAAGAGAGGATTTTATGTTGTCTTTAAGTAATTACAGAATTGCTTTGGAAATTACTCGAATTGTTATATTCTCTTAATATATACATTTATGATTTTATACATCGGTTTAAATGAACACTATCAATCAATTTTAGAGATATATTATTTCAATTTGTTTACGTCTGTATCGCTTTTATTTACTTCCACCACGTCGCAATATAAGTTTTCCACTTACGATACCATCCAGAGACTTGTAAAATTCGTTGATGCGTTTTCCCATTGAATCTTGAACTTTTTGCCCGCGAAGGAATTTCCTGAACTCGAAACTTTTCAAGTAAATTCAGTCGACGACTCCCGGAAGGATGGGAGTGGAACTTTCGATAACGCAATGGATGATGCAATAATGCTTCCTCCCCAGACTGCTCTTGTGGATATGAAGGGAAGTTATTCGCCATACGGATGGTCTGTTTTATTCCGTTGGTCTTTACATAATATAATACTGTCTTTACGTCAATAAAGTATTGATTGTGTACGAGAGCGTATTTTAAATTTTAAATTCATAACTGTTCGTATATTATAAAAATAACAAACTATTCACTTCTTGAGGAAAACTCGATTCGGATTGATTTTATTTCCATTCGGCATAGATGTTCCACCTTCCAAATTCACGCATTATCCAGAGGATAGTGACCCAATAGTGATCCGAAAGTGATGCGACATTGATCCGAAAGTGATCCGAAAGTTTCGAGGGTAATCCAGAAGTGATGCAATAGTGATCCAATAGTGATCCGACATTGATCGGAGAGTGATCCGTGGGTGATCACAACATGATCCGAAAGTGATGCGACACTGATCCAATAGTGATTTGAAATGATCCGAAAGATTCGAGAGTAGTCCAGAAATGATGCGATAGTGCTATCCGACATTGATCCGAAAGTGAGTGATCCGAAAGTGATCAAGGCAGGAGTGATCCGAACAGTGACCCGACAGTGATTTACCGTGATCCTTTATTGATCCGATAGTGATCCGCTGATCAAAGCCAGCCGCCCTAAAGAGCGGGAGTTCGTGTTTCTGCCCAGGAGATCAAACATAAAGCAGCCATGAATATGCAAAGCGAGAATTCAACAAATACAATAGAATTAACGCAGACGATTGGCTGGACAATACACTCACTACACTGTGTGTGTGTGTGTTGTGTGTGTGTAAGTACCTACAGGCAATGGGATACACAGGGAAAGAGTGTGGGTGTATGTTATTACTAAATAGTTTTGCCAGTGCTTAGTCCTGTATGGAGATTAAGTGCCCTTTTG
>NC_061090.1:35311489-35316489 GCF_015104395.2 Macrobrachium nipponense
CATTGATATCGCAATACCATGTGACACCAGAGAGAAGAAGAGAAAGGAAAAAAATGGATAAGTATCAAGACCTAAAAATCAGAAATAAGAAGGATATGGGATATGCCAGTGGAAATTGTGCCCATAATCACAGGAACACTAGGCACGATCCCAAGATCCCTGAAAAAGAATCTGGAAAAACTAGACGCTGAAGTAGCTCCAGGACTCATGCAGAAGAGTGTGATCCTAGAAACGGCGCACATAGTAAGAAAAGTGATGGACTCCTAAGGAGGCAGGATGCACCCGGAACCCCACACTATTAAATGCCACCCAGTCAAATTGGAGGACTGTGATGAAGCAAAAAAAAAAAAAAAAGAAAAAAAAATAATAATAATAGTAAGAAAAGTGATCGACTCCTAAGGAGGCAGGGTCCAACCCGGAACCCCACAATATAATTACCACCCAGGCGAATAGGAGGACTGTGATAAAAAAAAGAATATATATATATATATATATATATATATATATATATATATATATATATATATATATATAATATATATATATATATTTTTTTTTTTTTTTTTTCTATATGTTTTACACTTTTATTATCATGAATATGTTTTTTGAACCATCAATAATAATAATAATAATAATAATAATAATAATAATAATAATAATAATATTTCGAAAATCTAAATAAAACTCTCATAGCAAATGGGCATTTAATCTACGTACAGGACTAAGCACTGACAAAACTGTTTGGTAATAACATACACCCACACTCTTTCACTGTGTATACCATTGCCTGTAGGTGCTTACACACACACACACACAGTGTTGTGAGTGTAGTGTCCAGCCAATCGTCTGCGTTAATTCTATTGTTTTTGTTGAAATCTCGCTTTGCATAATCATGGCTGCTTTATGGCAGACTGGCTTTGATTAGCAGATCACTATCAGATCAATAAAGGATCACGGTAAATCACTGTCGGGTCACTGTTTGGATCACTCACAAGGACCACTGCCGGGTCACTTTTGGATCAGTGTCGGATCTCTCCTGCCTTGATCACTTTCAGATCACTCACTCTCGGATCAATGTCGGATCACTATCGCATTACTTTTCGACTACTCTCGAAACTTTCGGATCATTTCAAATCACTATTGGATCAGTGTCGGATCACTTTCAAATCATGTTGGATCACTCACGGATCACTCTCGGAACAATGTCGGATCACTATTGAATCACGTTGGATCACTCACGGATCACTATTGCATCACTTCTGGATTACCCTCGAATGTCGGATCACTTTCAGATCAATGTCGCACCACTTCCGGATCACTATTGGATCACTGTCTTCTGGATCATGCGTGAATCTGACAGGTGGAATATCTATGTCGAATAGGAACTAAAATCAAATCGTGCTGAGTTCTTCTAAAGAAGTGAATAGTTTGTTATTCTTACAATATATGAACAGTTACGAATTTAAAATTTAAAGTACTCTCTCATACACAAATAATACTTTATTGACGTAAAGACAATACGGTATCACGTAAAGACTAACGAAAACCAACGGAAGGCAACCGAAATAAAACAGACCATCCGTATCGCAAATAACTCTCCTTCAATCCACAAGAGCAGTTTGGGGAAGGAAGCATTATTGCTTCATCAATTACGTCATCGAAAGTTCCACTCCCATCCTTCAGAGAGTCGTCGATTGAATTTACGTGAAAAGTTTCGAGTTCAGGAAATTCCTTCGCTGGCAATAAGTTCAAGATTCAATGGGAAAATGCATTTACGAATTTTACAAGTCTCTGGATGGTATCGTAAGTGGAAAACTTATATTGGGACGTGGTGGAAATAAAAACTATAGACACAAACGTAAACAGATTGAAAGAATTCCCTTCTAAAATTGATTGATAGTGTTTATTTAAATGGATGTATAAAATTATAAATGTATTTATTAAGAGAATTATACAAACAAATGTTTATTACACATTGGCATACATAAATAAAGATATATGCCACGAGGGAAAATAAACAACGGAGTATTCGCGAGATCTCTCGACGTTCAAACGTCCTTTACTTAGCAGATGAACTGACATACATGAGGAATAACAATACAAGAAGAGTCGTATAACTGACAGATAGGGATTATAAAGAGATTAGTACCTAGAATCCGCACACCTGTAAGATAAGTAACCTTCCCAAACAACATAAAACAATGGGTACAATTAAAGGATTAAGACAAAACATCTCAGACACAAGGACAAGACAATAAAGGATTATAGGTGAGAGCTACTCAGAACTTTGGTAAACAAAACATATTCACACATATTCACAATACATATAATACATACATTACAGTGAAGATATCTCTAAGGCAAAACATTTTTATTTAAGTCTGTAAATTATATCTTTGAGGTCATTTTTAACATGTTACAAATACAAGGGTCTAGATAGAAAGCAACAACATAATATAAAATTCCATGTATGGATTGTCCCTCATTTTATCTCGGATAGTCGAGCAAGGGCTTAGAAGTAAGGTTAAGCCAGCATAAATATTCTGTAAAAACTGGGCAAACATCTAATTCAATATTCATCGATTTAAGTGAAAACATCCACCGAATAAATTGGAATGGTAATTCAGTAATTGCAAGGTCAAAAGATATCTTATCACGTAACCTTTTAGAATCTGCTTTAATACAACTTACTTCTCATTGTAATTTCAACATTAGTCGTGGCCTGTTTCATTTAGACTCTTGTATTTGTAACATGTTTAAGAATGACCTCAAAGATATAGTTACAGACTTAAATAAAAATTAGTTGCCTTAGCGATATCTTCGTTGTAATGTATGTTTTATATGTATTGTGAATATGTTTTTGTTTACCAAAGTTCTGAATAGCTCTCACCTATGATCCTTTAATTGTCTTGTCCTTGTGTCTGAGATGTTTGTCTTAATCCTTTAATTGTACCCATTGTTTATCCATGTTTGGGAAGGTTACTCATCTTCCAGGTGTGTCGGATTCTAGGTACTAATCTCTTTATAATCCCTATCTGTCAGTTATACGACTCTTCTTGTATTGTTATTTCCTCATGTATGTCAGTTCATCTGCTAAGTAAAGGACGTTTGAACGTCGAAAGATCTCGCAGATACTCCGTTGTTTATTTACCCTCGTGGCATATATCTTTATTTATGGATTTATCACGTTCATAACTTTCGTGATTCAGTTATACATTGGCATACATGTATAAAACAAGAATTGTATCTAAAAAAAAATATAAGCACCTCTTCATTATACATCAGCATTCATGCATACAATCAGAATGGTTTCCAAAGTCACTGTATATTCAATAAAAGGAAATATACACGCAGCTCTTCATTATACATCAGCATGCATGTATATATTTAGAATATAAGTATAAATTTGGTCATTGTATTTAAATAATTCGAATATAAAATCATCTCGTTATTAAATAGAAAAGCTAACGAAAAGTAGCAGCTAATTTTTGTCTATGAATTGATTAACAGCTCTCCTAGGGCTGGCCCTAAGGATTAGATATTTATCCACGTGGCTAGAAACCAATTGGTAACTTAGCAACGGAACCTGCAGCTTATTGTAGGATCCGAGAAATGAATTTGTAATCAACAGAAACAAATTCCTCTAGTTCAGCATTGGCGTTAGCGGGAAGCGAACTCGGGCTACCAGATTGATAGGCGAGTACACAACCCACTCATCCAATCTATCTTTCGGTGGGCGCGGTATAATTCTGGATGAACCGGGGCCCATAAAGCTTTAACCACGGCCC
The DNA here is from genome assembly GCF_015104395.2 of Macrobrachium nipponense. Taxonomy (NCBI): domain Eukaryota; kingdom Metazoa; phylum Arthropoda; class Malacostraca; order Decapoda; family Palaemonidae; genus Macrobrachium; species Macrobrachium nipponense. The sequence goes on from NC_061090.1 coordinate 35,315,278, forward strand.
GGTGGTGTTCTGACCTCTATAACTGCTAGACCTACCATTATGGCTAATTTTAATTTTAGATAAAATAAAAACTACTGAGGCTAGAGGGCTGCAGTTTGGTAAGCCTGATGATTGGAGGGTGGACGATCAACATACCAATTTGGAACACTCTAGCCTTGGTAGTTTTTAAGATTCGAAGGTGGACAGAAAAACTGCGTACAAAAAAAAAAAAAAGTATGGACGGCCAGACAAAAGGTTTTTCAGAAATCTAAAATGTGTTATGTCGTTTTGAGATTCTGGGTCCCTCTTGATAATATTTTAGTATTTGGTTTCTACTAAGAGCCGAAATATTCTTAATGGGCCCTATTCATTAGGGAGATATTGCTTGCCTTAAACATCATTTTGAAAATGTATAGATGAGGAAACTCACTGTTTTGTAGTTAGTATAAAATTTCAGAAAAAAGTCATTTCTCTAACCTGTTTAATCTGAACTTTTCAGGTACTGTAATTCCCTTTTTCATCATTTATTTGAATTTTATTAGTGCATTCTAATTATTTTTCAAATATATAATTATAAAATTGAACTTAACTTTGTAAACTCTAATTATTTTAATCAGCTCAAAATACTCTTTATTGCTTTAAAACTGAATTTGATTATGCAAACTCCTAATTATCTTAACCTTAGTGTGCGCTAATGATATTGCTTCAAAATAGAATGACTTTGTAAATTCTAATTATTTTAATAATCTTAGTGTACCAAAATTAGATTACTTTAAAATGGAATTTGACTTTGTAAACTCCCAATTATTTTAATAACCTTAGTGTACGTTAATGATATATTTCAAGTTAGAATTAGAATTTGACTTTGTAAACTCAAATTATCCTAATAATTTTGGTGTACCATAATCATATTATTTTAAAATCGAATTTAACTTTGTAAACTAAGTATTTTCATAACCTTAGTGTACTCTAATTATTCTAATTTAGAATTGAGTTTGACTTTGTAAACTCTAATTATTTTGATAATCACAATGCACTCTGACCATATTGATTTGAAATTACATTTCGACTGAGTTTTTTTCTGCATATTTTCTTGTATCTTAGTGTACCACAGTTAAATTACTTTAAGATTGAATTTTACTTTGTAAACTCCTAATTATTTTAATAACCTTAGTGTACGTTAATGATATTATTTTAAGATAGAATTAGAATTTGAGTTTGTAAACTGCAATC
>NC_061090.1:35318989-35323989 GCF_015104395.2 Macrobrachium nipponense
TATATATATATATATATATATATATATATATATATATATATACTTTATACACATATATACATATATGTGTGTGTGTATATATGTATATATATATATATATATATATATATATATATATATATATATATATATATATATATATATATATATATATATATATATTATATATATATATATGGGGATACAATCCACAATGAAGTAAATTCCTCTTGTAGTTTAAACTACAAGAGGAATTTACTTCATTGTGGATTGTATCCCCATTTACTTAGAGGTACGACATAGTACCTGGCTTCTGCATATATATATATATATATATTATACTCATCCAGATCAAAGGCAGGAATTCAGAAGCAGAAGACACAGTATCCATTTATTCCAAAGCTTTCGTGATTCATAATCACATCATCAGGGATATCTACAACATAAAATACAATATATCAATATAAAGTTAAAAGAGCTATATACAAAACTTTAATTTTAAAAGAGGACGAAGGAAACTGATAAAAACGAAATAAAAAGTAAAATTGTTAAGAGCAGAAAACATACGTGAACATAGGCGCACTTAGAAACAAAAAAGTAAAATTCAAAACACATACTTAAATCCATACACACTTACACTTAAAAAAAAAAAAAAAAAAAAAATAAATAAATAAGTGTGTGTGTATTTAAGTATGTGTTTTGAATTTTACTTTTTTTGTTCTAAGTTGCGCCTATGTTCACGTATGTTTTCTGCTCTTAACAATTTTACTTTTTATTTCGTTTTTATCAGTTTCCTTCCGTCCTCTTTTAAAATTAAAGTTTTGTATATAGCTCTTTTAACTTTATATTGATATATTGTATTTTATTGTTGTAGATATCCCTGATGATGTGATTATGAATCACGAAAGCTTGGAAAATAAATGGATACTGTGTCTTCTGCTTCTGAATTCCTGCCTTTGATCTGGATGAGAATGTGATGTGCGCTGAGTTCGCCCTTAACCCCCTAGTATATATATATATATATATATATATATATATATATATATATATATATATATATATATATATATATATATATATATATATATATATATATATACTTATCTGTATGTAAGTATGTATAACAGCTTAATATGTTCACAGATTCTTGGTCAACGTTCTTCACAAATGTGTATTTTTCTAACATCCATAATCATCCGAGTCTAAAACAATTGTAAACAATGACAATAAAGGAACCGAATGTTTTCCCATATTTTATATTTCTCGTGGATTCCACTTCTTCGAACTCCATCATAAGAGAGTTATTTCAACATTGACGTCACATCCGATGCGCTGTAAACAGCTCACGACTGTAGGATTAATCCCATTACGAAACCTCTGGTTTTCTACGCTGTTTGTGAAGAGGAGATTAAAATGGCGTTGTAGGGAAGAGATACGGAAATAAGGACTATGAAGAACAAGTAAAAAATGTGCCTGAGCTTTTCCCGCGAAATCGTGCTTTTTGAGCATAGTATAATCAAGGCATGAAACTGTAACCACGGCCCGATGCGTCTTTGCCAGACGCACGATAATGGCTAACTTTATCCTTGAATAAAATTAAAACTTCTGAAGCTAGATGGCTGCAATTTGGTACGTTTGATCACTTGAGGGTGGGTGATCAACATACCAATTTCAACTCCTCTAGTCTCAGTACTTTTTAAGATCTGAGGGGCGACAGACAGACAATACCCATCTCGATAGTTTTCTTTAACAGAAAACTAAAAAAAAAAGGGCAAAATCCTTCTCCTCAATGAAAATAAAAGAAAGAAGCCTTAAAAAGAAAGAATATCACATGACCTGATTTTCAAAACAACTCCGGCCCCACTGGAGGCACTTGGCGAGGCCAGCCCAAGCAACAAAAGCAGAAGGTCCATTAAATGAAATTCTTGTCCTGGGGGGATATTGCTTGCCAGGAAATCATTTCCTCGCCAATAGAATTTGTGTGGCACCAGACGGGGGAGGCCGAAATCTCTCTCCGGGATTTGGAGAGTCCTCGACGTCCTGAATGTTTGTTTATCCACTTATTTCCAATTGGTCGCGTGATGTTAAAATTGGTTTTAATTTTGCACTGATGGTGGTTTATTCTTAAATATTTCTCATTTTAGATATCTTAAATCGCTTTGACTTAATCAATATTAGATAAGTGTAATTTGCGAGCAATGAAAAAATTATTCTAGATTTTGAAAAAAATAGATCAAACTGACATGAGGTTGAATCTAATTTTTTGCACGTATAAATCATGTGTAATTTAAAGAAAATATAAATGCCATCTGATGATAGAAAAACTGTTGGTAAAATAAACAAAAATGGAGCTTAAACATTTTTGATATTCGACATTTAGAAAAATATGTGACTTTACTAAAAGATTCAAAATCTATTTGTTGAAAGTTAATCTTTTCAACTTTCACACATATAAAAATTGTAACTAAACTGAAAAATTCTGAAAAAAAATTAAAGATAAACTTGATACCTTTCCCACATTTTATAAACCATGTAACTCTACTAGGAACCTCACGCAAAAAAAAAGGGGGAAAAAAAAAAAAGTAAAAAAAGAGCCAGGTTTTAAATTCCCTTCAGCCGTGCTAGGAATCCCGAAATCCTTCCAGGGAATGAAAGGAAATAATTAAGGATAACCGCCGTCCCTAACAATATCCGGCCGCTCTAGAGGGCCGACATATAAAAAAAAAAGGTTTGGTAAAAGAGAAGGAAGGAAAAGATCATGATAGGGAGAAGAAGGGAATAAAAAAGATGAAATGGAATGATAAATTGTATCTATCTTCTTTAATATGTGAATTATCTTGCTTGTAGTATTATGTTGCTATATCCTCTCTCTCTCTCTCTCTCTCTCTCTCTCTCTCTCTCTCTCTCTCTCTCTATATATATATATATATATATTATATATATATATATTATATATATATATATATATATATATATATATATAGAGTCTTATGTATGTAATCATATTATACTAAATACTTATATTACGTGGGTGTGCGTGTGAGCGCGCGTGTGTGTTTACTCGTGTATTTATAGATAACAGATGAAAATAACAGCGTTACAGAGAATATTAATATCGATAATATGACTTTACCGATATCGACAACCCCTATTGATATTGGCACAGGTCATAAAACAGCTATATAGACTTGACTTCCTGTTTCCAATTTAATTTGCCACTGGAAAATATCCGATTAGTTCATCAATCAAATATGCGCAGTAATTACTTCTAAAACTTTTCATAATTCTCTCTCTCTCTCTCTCTCTCTCTCTCTCTCTCTCTCTCTCTCTCTCTCTCTCTCTCGCTCGCTCTCTCGATGCAATATGTTTTCTCTAAAACCATTGCATTGGATGTTATTTCGATGTACTAAATCACAAGAGTAATTGCATTTCCCATAACGTTAAATAACAGTGTAATTTATAATGGAATACCTTTGGCTGACGTCCAGGAAATTTTGCGATATTTCTCATGGCTCAGCAGTACTTTGCTAAATATAATATATATATATATATATATATATATATATATATATATATATATATATATATATATATATATATATATATATATATATATATATATATATATATATATATATATATATATAATATATATATATATATAATGTGTACAAAAAACGTAGTGTACGAATGATCTTATTTTATAAATGTTTACATGCTAAGCCCATTTCCTAAGTGTTGGGTTCAATGTTATCAGAAAACGAACATGAAAATAGTGTAAGAGAGAATCTTTCAGTTTTATTAACAATAACCCTGATAGTTGCATTCAGATTTTAGGCATATTATTAATCCTAATCCTATATAAAAAAGTAGAATATTAGCAGGAAATTCATTTTATATATATCCAACATCTAAATAACTATATATAATAACGATGGGAAAAAATAAGCCACGGTAAAATCTCATAAGAAAAACTCAATGTAAATTATGCGTTTTTGTAAAATCTAGCGAATGATTGTTACCTTATACCAAACCGAGAAAAATCTGACCTTCTAACAGGAAATATCTATATTATTATTTTAATGCTGAAACATTTCTGACTTTAGGATTGGTAACGTTTTACTTTCTGATTGCCCAAAAATATTATTTTTTTTTCTTTTTATCATGAGTCCAAATGATCTTCCCTAAAACAATACTAAAAAAAGAAAAAAAAATGCGCAATTGAGTTTTCTGTACACCATATAATCAAGGCCACCGAACATAGATCTATCTTTTGGTGGCCTCTGTATAATACTGTACGAGTCGCGATCCATGGAACTTTAACTATGGCCCGTTGGTGCCCTGGCCTATATCATTGCCAGACGCACGATTATGGCTAACTTTAACCTTAAATTAAATCAAATCTACCTAGGCTAGAGGGCTGCAATTTGGTATGTTTGATGATTGGAGGGTGGATGACCAACATACCAATTTGCAGCTCTCTAGCCTCAGTAGTTTTAAAGGTCTGAGGGCGGAACAGGAAAAAGTGCAGATGGAAAATAGTACGGAGAATAAAAAAAGATTAGGACAGACGGACAAACCCGGCTTAATAATTTTGTTACAGAAAACTAGCAATGGTAAAATCGAATATGATATTTATATATCAGGTACCTTCTTCAACAGTTGAAACCCAGTATACCTTTCAAAATAATGACTTGCGTTTGTCGTTTAGCCTACCCTCAGGGGAAATAACTACTACTGGAAAAGAAATAATGCCCAAGAAAAAAACTTTTTCAGTGGATCATAGAATGACAATTCCCCTGGGGCGTTATCCATTGAAGGACAAATACCTCTCTCTCTCTCTCTCTCTCTCTCTCTCTCAAAGAAACAAAGTCCTTCAGCTCATGCCATATACAGAATTCTTCAACATGAGATCTAACATTCAGTTACTTTATCTTTCTCTCAATATAAAAATTTTTGTTCTTAGCCAATGGTACTTTTTATTCGGGTGATATTCCTCAAAATCTTACGAAAGGTTATGT
>NC_061090.1:35334804-35352304 GCF_015104395.2 Macrobrachium nipponense
GAGTATAAATACACTGAAAAATATTTAGTCTTGGTCATAGAATTATTTATTATTGCATAAGCTGTTCGGAACATATAATTGCACACGACTAGATATATTCATATATACTATATATAATATATAATATATAATAGAAGAATAGAGATAAGATAGAGTATTTAGATATATTGGAGAGGAGTGATAGATAGTTAGATTAGAGAGAGATGAATGTTAGAGAGAGTTGAGAGATGAGAGATTAGATCGATATAGAGATAGAATAGAGAGAGATATATAAATAGATGATACACATAGCCTAATGCCTATATTTTATATAGATAGGGGACATAGATATAGATAGAGAATCGATAGAAGAGAAGAAGAGAGTCGAGGGAAGAGAGAGAGAGGATATTAGGTATGATAGATAGAGGAGAAGCCTAGGATGATATAGTACGAGATAGATAGAGAGGATAGGATATAGAGATAGATGAGAGAGAGAGAGAGAGATAGATATTAGAGAGAGAGAAGAGATGAGAGAGACAAGAGAGGGAGAGTGAGAATAGGAGGGAGTAATATATAGATAGTAGATGGAAGATACGGGAAGATGAGAGATATGACTATGAGAAGAGTAGGTTAGAGAAGATGATAAGTAGAGATATTAGAGTGAATGATAGAGAGAGGATTATGTAGATGAGGAATATAGAGAGAATAGATGTATGACATAGAGATATAGATAGAGAGAGATATAGAATATATCGATCAAGATATAGATTACTAGATATTATATAAGTACGATATTCTATGAAGGATATACGTATAGAGAGACTATATCTATAAGATATAGATATAGAATAGAAGTATATGAGATAGAAGGAGATAGAGATATATTCTTATATAGAAGAGATAGAATATAGATATTATATAGATATATAGAGAGAGAATGCTATATATATTGATAATATAGCGATAGAGAGTAGAAGAGAGAATATAATAGATGAGCTAGAATGAGAGATATCTCTCTCTTCCTCTCTCTCTTCTCTTCGCTCTCTCGATGCTGATCTCTTACTCGCTCTCTCAATAATAGGATATATATAGATATATATATATATATTAGAGAGTATATTAGAGAGATAAGATATACAGATATAATAGATAGTAAAAAAAGATGGCGAGAAGAATATGAGATATATCATAGATAGATATATAGATATGAATATATGAGATATATATAGATATAAGTAGATTATATATAGAAGATCTATATGTATAGAGTAGATGATATTAGATAATATAATAGATTTATAATAATAGAATATAATAATATAGTATAGAATATATAGATAGATTATATAGATATTAATATATCAGATAGATATAGATATGAATATAATAGATAGATACTATATATAAGATAGTTAGAGAGAAGTAATAGATAGATGAATTTATATATAGAGAATAATATATAGAATAAGTATATACTAAAGAAAGATATAATATATATATATATTATGATAGATAGCTATATATATATTAATATATATGATTATAGTTATAGAGATATAGAGATCATCACTATTTAGTATTTAATAGATATAACTATAATATCTCTATAAGAATAGATATATATAGAGATATTAATATATATATATTATATATTATATATATATATATTATATATTATATATATTATATAATATATCTATATATATAGATATAGAATAATATATATATATTATAATATATATATATATATCTTATATAGTAGTTACATAATATATAATGTATATATTATTATCATATAATATATTAATATCTATATATATAGATATTATATATATTATATATATGAATGGAGGCAAAGAAAATCTTAGGTCCATAACAAAGCTTAACATTTTCCAACGAAAAGTGATTTTTACTCATGAAAAAAAATTATTCATAAAAAAGATAAAATCCCTCCATGACTGACGTTACAGGCAGCAATAAGATTTAGTTCCGCAAGTCAGAGACTATTAAGCAACATCGCCAACGTTTCTCGCGATGCAGAACAGAGAGAATATTTCATCTCTCGAATATTACAGAAGGGAAATCACACCGAATAAGAGCTTTTATTGCCAATCCCTGCTCCTAATCAGAAATTATTCTTAAATAAAGAAAAAAGATTTGCTAATATATTCTTAATTGGAGAATTTCTTGAATATTATTTACTAGGTTTAAAAAAATATTTCTAAGAGATTATAATTTTGAATTTGATAGGTAAGTACTATGGCAATTCTTATGATAAACTGGGACTTGAAGTTTACCTTATTCGGAAAAAATTGAAGGGGTGTCAAACTCAATTTTGGCTTCATCGGGCCGCAGTACGTTAATTGCATTTTACTACATTACATTAAATCACATAACAATAAGCATGCATTAAATTCATGAGCAACAGAGGCGAGTGCAAACCGCTAATAATAATAATGATAATAATAATATGCTTTATGGGCACTATACGACTGTCATTGCATGATTATCTAAATAGGCCCCCATTAATCCTCCATTAGTATTCATATTATGTTCATCCCCTGTGTCATATACAAAAATTAACTAAATAATACTCTTTATCGGTTAGTTCTGGCGGTTTATAGAGGTGTAAAGGACATCACATAAATCATTTATTTGAAATATTCATGAAATCTTAATTGATAAACACCATACCATAACACCAAAGGTCTCAAATGACTCTACGCAGAATGATTAGTATTTTATAAAAATTTCTTGGATATGAATATGAATAATTTACTGTAATGTTTATATTTGCAGTATATATTTGGTGGTTCAGTAAACTTTTGTTAGTTTCCAGCTATATTTTATAAATATAAATCTAAATATATGCACATTCATATAACGATGTAAAAGGATTTTTTTTGCAATACAATGAAAAAGACTTTTACCTCCAAGTACATATTTCTGCATGAATCCTTCACTGAACTACACATATAAAATGCAATTAAGTCTCTATTTATTATTATTTATTATCTTTTATTATAAAAATACAATAAAATTTCAATAATTAACATTATTTGAATAATTCTCTTAATACAAAACTTTATAAACTTATATAAAATTTTGCTACAAATCCATATATATCAAAATCAAAAAGTATGGTTTAAAAAGGTTTTAGTTACAAAATTGGAAATATTGCTTGTATATATATATATATATATATATATATATATATATATATATATATATATATATATATATATATATACTATATATATATGTATATATATAATATATATATATATATATATATATATATATATATATATATATATATATATATATATATATATATATATTAAGAACCTCACGTATTACGTAAGACAGCTAATATCTTTATCACAATCCACAGACTTTCTTAGGTATTCTTTGTTCTTTTCTTGGCCGCTAGAGGCTCTGTCGTCACTTCTGTTGCACTTCGGCGGTGGAGGGACCGTAAAACATCGTTTAGCCTTCGCTCATACTGACTTTTATCATCCTAATTATATTTACAGATATGATAATATACGATTGATTTGTGTACCAGTGTATGATCAAATAATACAACAACTTGCTACTTATCAGGTCATATTTAAGATTCCTACCCTTGATGTATTATTTCTTCATATGAACTCTCTCTAATAGTTTGACGAAACAATAAGAGTCACAAGGAAAAGAGTTTGGGAAATAGTTAGTTTGTTTAAATCAGTAGTTAACTCGGTATAAATGGGGCTATGGCCAATGATGATAATTGTAGTCATTTCTGATCAAAATTTACCTACATTTTGTAGACATCGTTGCATTTGCAACCGTATTGCAGCCAGTAATGTTGTTTTTATTTACAAAAATATTAACAAATAAAACATCGATTATCGCATGACGAATAACTAACCAAAATACTTATATCAATACCTTTTATATAAAATAAAATCAGAGAGAGAGAGAGAGAGAGAGAGAGTATGGAAATGTGATCGGATACCTGAATTCGACAAGTGAAAAGGTTCGAATCTTTTGAAGGAAATTCCCATTTAATGTGAATGAAAGGAGAGAATTACCTCGAAAATGGAGCTGTCGACGTTTGATGTCGACGAAGTGAAAAAAAAAAAAAGGATAAAAAGTTATATTCCCATGATTCTTTCCTATCATCTGCGGGAAATTTCTTGACGTTTACGAAGATATTTAAATTGTTTCTTGTTGAAGGTATGTGAAAATACCCATATTTTCTTATGAATTTGACCATTTAATATTACCACTTAATCGCCGTATAATATAACCATGATTGTTAAGAAATTCACAATCTCGTGAAGAACAATGGCATAAATATCCACAATTATATATTAGAGTATTATAATGTAATACATGGTAATATGCTCTAATTTATATTTGTGGATTCTTATGACACTAACCATGATTCTTCATTCCTTAAGATACTAGATAGTCTAATAAGGTAAATAACACTTTCACAACAACGTATATCGGTTACAGGTTTTAAAGAAAAATGGACTACAAGCTAGATGAGAGAGAGAGAGAGAGAGAGAGAGAGAGAGAGAGAGAGAGAGAGAGAGAGATTATCCATTTCTTTTACGAGTGTCACAAGGCCTAATGGACCTTATATTCATTTTCACAGGACTGCGGACCAATGAATTACATCCAGTTTAATAAAATAATTATTTGCCGAATTAACTAGTGACCCTCTCTCTCTCTCTCTCTCTCTCTCTCTCTCTCTCTCATTAGGACACTGTGAATGAACAGTAAAACCTACTCCTAGAGATAAGTGAGCACACGATGATGTCCTCCTCGGGTGGACTAGAAGTCTTTGAGACAATTAATCCTTGTAACTCCTTGTAACTCTCTCTCTCTCTCTCTCTCTCTCTCTCTCTACTCTCTCTCTCTCTCTCTCTCCACTGTTCTGGACCTTCCTCCTTAAATAATGTATCTTTAGGCGAATTGATTTTCACTTGTCCTTCACTTCTTGTCTCCATAAATAATCCCAGGAGTGTCATAAATATTGAATGTTGTGGTCCACTTTTGTCTGCTTAGCTTCAAGACTTACGGTTCACTTCGAAGTAAGATAAAAAAAAATAAAATAAAACAAAAAGCGTAACAGAAAAAAAAAGAGAGCAATCTGCTGGAACACTGAAGGAAAAAATAGATTTGACGTTATTCTGTACTGAATCTGTACAAGGTAATACTACGTTCCTTTATTGAAATAATTAGATATAATCTTTCATAAAAAAAAATAGTTGCCCTTTCAGATTCGTGATATTCCAGTTGAATCATTATAGTGATATTTATGAGGCTTTTAAGATTTTCTATTACGTTTTCTCTATTTTATAAAAATAAATTTCTTTTACATTTCCAGTTTTGACTGTGACGAACCTTTATATTTTCTAGTATATTCTTTCCGATTATATTTTTTTTATTGGAATCAGTTTTTTCCGGTAATATAGTCTTCGACAAAACAAAGAATAAATTCTGAGAAAAAAAAATTCATTTTGCTTTCATGCTTTCCATTTTATGAAAGCAGGAAACGTTCAATTACGAACTTTATAGTCTTTGCATGTAAGTATATTGCTTCTTTTTTCAGCTGTTCACTGCATCAATACTTTTCTGATATCTGTGGAAACATGGAATTATTAATTCTTAAAATCCTTTATGTAGTAAATTCAAAATGCCCCAGGTAGTAACTTTGTATATGATTTATTTGTCATTTATTTTATCCTTGACTTAAATATAGTAACACAGGACAAACTTTTGTATTGTGCATATCACCGAAGCAATTACATTCACTTAGGTTTCAGTTTCAACTCGAAAACATAAATAAAATGTTATAGACTGAACTTGTTTACTTTGCCATAAATATTCGTGAAACGTAACTTCACTAAAACTACCCGTTTTCGAAAAAAACATTCAACTCTTTTATACACAGCGAAAATGGAAATCCCTTTTCCGTCATAACAAAAAATAAAAATAAAAATAAAAACAAGTAAAAATGCGCCGAAGTTTCTTCTGTGCAATTGATCTTTCTGAACAGCGTTCCATCCTCCTTGAAACTCTCAGGCTATTGCCCATGAAACTCTCCAGACGGACGTGGGTGCCTGGCCTATATCGTTGCCAGACGCCATTAGCTACATTTAACCTTAAATCAAATAAAAACTACTGAGGTTAGAGGACTGCAATTTGGTACGTCTGATGAATGGAGGGTGGATGATCAACATACCAATTTGCAGCCCTCTAGCCTCAGTATTTTTTAAGATCTGAGGGCGGACTGAAAATCTTTTTCAGAGAACTAAAAAGGCATACTGCTAATAGAGAAATTTTAATCTTGAAAGCGATATTTTCTAAATTGTAGTTTTAAACGTGTTCCTGTTTGATAACCTCATATGAAAGTTAAAATGGCCTTGAAACCGAATTCCAGTTCTTTCTGAATATCAGAATTATCAGCTGTCATTTTGATTTTCTAAAAAAAATCTTTCCAAAAATATTTTATCTTAAATACACATATAATTGTATTTACTAATATCTTTACATTCACAGATTTTACATTAACGTGAAACGGTTTCAGAGTAATTTACAACCGATTATATATATATTATAATATATATATATATATATATATATATATATATATATATATATATAATGGTTTTTCACACGAAGGAAAAAAATTAAAAGAAATATAGCCAAGCACTTTCGGTCTAGTTCGACCTTTACTCAGGCACAACTGATTTAACAGAGGAAAAACATAGTCAAAGTAGGTTTAATATCCAAACTGACACTACAAGATTAGCAATAAGGTCGGTTTCACCCTACAGAAATGAGGAAACGCCTGAGGGCAGCCACACCTTGGAGGATACACACGCGGTCAACAAATGATTCAGCCAGAAAACAATACATTTGAAAAAAAGGAGGCATATACAACTTATTATCATGAAATTTACAAAAATGTTTCACAAAAAAATTATTAATGAAAAGACGAAAAAAAACATAAATATATCGAGCAAGAGAGAGAGGGAGAGAGAATATCGACCAAGAGAGAGAGAGAGAGAGAGAGAGAGAGAGAGAGATAATAACTATATATGTGGGACTAAATTTATTAGTAGTTCATTTATTTTAGGGTCCTTCATAAACATTTTATTTTAAATAAATATAGGGTCCAAATGGTACATTCCCAGACTAAGATTTAGGTTGTTTTTATTAGTGATTTGTGTAATTGCTGATTCCAGTAAATTTCTTGAAACATAATCATTAGATCTAGCAATTACCGAGGTATCACCCCAATTAATACAATGAGATTTTTCACTCAGATGGATAAAACAGTGCATTTGAAGTCTGGGCTGTTCTAACTGAATATAATATGCTGCTTAATACGTACACATATATTTTTACTAGACTGACCAACGTAAAACGATGGGCAATCCTTACAATAATTTTGTAAATGATGTTGTTATTTGTTATGGGGGCTATTCTTAATTAGCATGTCTTTAATGGTATTGTTATAAGAGAACGCTACATTAACATTAAATTATTTATTTATTGATTTTATGGTTTCAAATCACGAAAGTAAGGTTAAGCTAAGTACATTTTTAGGCATTTCTTTTTCATTAAGAGCAACACTATAAAACTTTTTGTGAGCTTTTGATTACATAAATCAATTAAATGAGGTGGTAACAGATCGTTTCCTATATTTTTTATGTATTCTATTTCTTGGTCAAGATATTGTGGACTCGTGATACGCAAAGCACGTAGGAACATAGAAGAAAAAAATAAAATTTTTAATATTAAGATGGTTGGCCAGAATAAAAATGTACATATGTTAAATTATTCGTGGGTTTTCTATAAATACTGAATTTACATTGGAAAGATTCTCTATGTATTAATACATCTAGGAAAGGGATGACATATTATTTCAATTTCAACAGTGAATTTTATGGATGGCACTAAATTATTCAATTTAGGACAATAAATCATTTACATCGATACAACAGGTAAGACTACTAGATGTCTTCTATATATCTGTACCATTTTAAGGGGACAAGTGTGATATTCAAGAGGTGTTGTCTTTCGAAAAATTCCATATATAAGTTTGAAAGGAGAGGTGATAAAGGGTTACCCATGGCCATAACCAAAGATTCTCCATTAAAATAAATCTGCAACAATCACAAATACATAACTTAACAATCAATGAAATTATGTGACTAACGGGCATAGGCAATTCATGCCGTACAAGTTCATTACTTAAATATTTTAGCACAGAGTCAATAGGGACTTTTGTAAACAAGGAACATACATCAAAAAACTGACAAAGATATCGCTAGGGTTTAGTACAATGTTATTTAATTTTTCCACAAGATAGAGAGAATTCCGGATGTGTGAATTAGATACAGTTCCTAGTAGCGGGGATAACAATTTAGTAAGATATCTTTAGATAGTTTATAAGCGATTGATCATACAGTACTAATAATTGGGCGCATAGGTTTGTTTTCCTTGTGAGTTTTGACTAGGCCATATAATAAGGTAATGAGGGACACTTTACAGTTAACTGACACAAAAGTTCTTTTTATCTTTAAGAATTTGTTTGATATTGATATTAAAGTTTTTTATTACTTGGTCCAACGGATTTTTGCGAGTTAATTTATGTGGCCTAGTCAAAATTCATAAGGAAAACAAACCTATGCGCCCAATTATTAGTACTGTAGGATCAATTGCTTATAAACTATCTAAATATCTTACTAAAACTGTTATCCCCGCTACTAGGAACTGTATCTAATTCACACATCCGGAATTCTCTTGATCTGTATCATGGTTGACCCAGGTCATTCCCAAGGGACATGAATTAACTTCTTCCCAACCAATAAAACGTGGTCCTATGAATAATGAATCAGACAATCATACTTGCAGTCACAAAATTTGCCCTTTCCGTTCTACACCGCCGCCATGGATAGAACTCATTCCGTATTGTTTCTGAAAAGTGTTACTGCTGACCAGTTTGATCAATATACACATTTGTATATTGGTATCCTTATCGAGTTTTTACGAAACACTGGACGAATTTTTACTTTGAAAGTGGTTTATACAGGGAAGGGTTACTTGGGGACTATTTGGGGTTGGGGTTGGTACAAACATGCAAACACCTAGCGAACCGACGATTCATGAAACATGGGACCAGCAGGCCATGGGCCAACCAATATACATGTGGCGATGTACAAACAGCAAGTGCGGTAAGGAGGTATCAGTTCTGCACGGATCCTTTTTTGAAAAGTCGCATTTGTCCCTAGAAACAATTATATTATATTAATATTTTGCTTCACATGGATTTGGTTATGCCTCTAGCGCCGAACACCATGGTGGATTGGTATAATTTTTGTAGGGATGCATGTTGACAAATCCTGTGTGCTGATAATAAGAAAATCGGTGGTCCTGGTCATATTGTTGAGATCGACGAATCTAAATTTGGGAAACGGAAGTACAACCGTGGCCGAAAGGTAGACGGATCTTGGGTGTTCGGTGGCATTGACCGACAGACACGTGAGACCTTTTTCAAGGTGGTTCCTGACCATTCTGCCGAAACTCTGATCCCGGTGTTGCTTGATAACATACTTCCAGAAACCACAATCATATCTGATTGCTGGAAGTCGTACAGCAAAGTCCGGGATCATTATTTTGCTCATAATGTCATGAACCACAGCGTTAACTTCATTAGCCCTGACGACCCGAATGTACACACGAACACTATAGAATCGCAGTTGCGTGTCCTTAAACGGAGCGCTGCTGAAACATGGTACGCAGAAAGAACTTTACGAAGGTATTTTTCTACGTACTGTATCCAGAAGCGGTATCTACAAGATGTTCCGTGTCCATTTCGGGCATTCCTGTAATTGATCAAACGTATCTATCCGCTCAAAAGCCGCCCGACATCCCCCATCTCAAATTGGATTTCCCAGCCCGAAACAATAAGACCAGGACCTTCTACCAGCGAGCCACGTGATCCCTCACCCGTTCCAAAGAGGCCGAGACTGATGCCTTCATCTACCCCTTCATGGTCGTCGGACTTTGAAATGTGAATAAGGTAAGTTGTATATTAATGTTTATTAGCCTTAAAACTAGTGTTTCGGTTAGTTCGAAGCCAGCACCGAAGCACGTGTTCGAACAGTAAGGCCGTGGCGAACGAGGAAGGTGATCAATGTTACAGTTATGGGGGGATTTATAGCCTAGGCTAGTCGTGTTTTTTTGTATGTACTGTGGCTAATTCACTGTAACCTCTGTGGCTAGCGCACGCAGCGCAATATTACCTCTTGCCAGAACATGTCTCGCCTGCCAAAAATCTTTAAAAATGCGGATTAAGGCCGCGAAGCGACCTTATGCGGCGTTAAGCGCGTTATTAGCGCCGCCAATTCCGCTGAGGCCTTACTGTAACCTCTGTGGTTAGCGCACGCAGCGCAACATTACATCTTGCCAGAACATGTCTCGTCTGCCAAGAATCTTTAAAAATGCGAATAAGCGCGAAGAGCCGTTCCGCTGCGGCCTTACTGACCTCTGTGGTTAGCGTGCACAGCGCAACATTACCTCTTGCCAGAACATGTCTCGCCTGCCAAGAATCTTTAAAATTGCGGATAAGGCGCAAAGCGCCGTTCCGCTGCGGCCTTACTGTGGTGTCTAAGCTTCTAATTTAATGTCGGTTAGTCGTAGCCTAGGCTAGACGTTTTACATGTAGGCTAGTCTTTCAAAAGTTCGGGCAATGTAAGGGGTCCATAGGCTAGCCTAGCCTACGTCAACCTTGAATGCAGAGTGAGGGGTCAAAACTTTTGCATTAGGGGTGGGTCAAAGGTCTGGGTCTCAAAACCAGGAATTGAGAGTTACGTGCGCCGAGAAAGTCCTACGCCACTTCCCCCCACCCACCCAAAACCCCCGGTTTCCCAATGGGCCCCCCACCCCCCCTTACCGTTTGAGATTTTCAGGCTTTATTTTTACTGGGTCAATTACAAAAAAACAGGCCAAAAACGTTATTCTCAGATTTTTCCCCGCGAAAATCGATCGTTCCCGGGTCTGTAGTGGCTCCATATATATATATATATATATATATATATATATATATATATATATATATTATATATATATATATATATAATATATATATATATATATATATATATATATATCCATATAGTATATATATATATATATACACACACACATATATATATATATATATGTATATATATATATATATATATATATATATATATATATATATATATATATATATATATATATATATATATATATATATATATATATATATATATATATATATATACATATATATATATATATATATATATATATATATATATATATATATATATATATATGTATATATGAAGTGTTTACATAATAAAAAATATGGAATGTTAGTCCATATATAAAAGTCTAAAACTAAAGAGGTCAACCAGATTGCTTGCAGGAATGTGATCAGACTAGAGACGCTAAAGATGACGTATACAATAAGTAGGTAGGCTAAGATAACATGCCGTTCATCTGTGGTCATTCATTTGTTTTGAAACAGTCCAAGCTCCCTGCTTGAGACAACTACCCCGACCTATTATTCAAACGGCCTACGTGATCTGTAGCGTGTCTCATTCGATTGTGTGTTCGTATGAAACTATGTCATTGTATGTATGTTCATATGTTCGAACTACTGTCTGTTCCTTCATACTTGTAACAGAGATGGTAGACAAAGCAGAAGAGAGTTAGTGATCGTCATTAGAAGACCTGTACCTCTTTACCTAAGCTTTATCAGTAGAGGAATAGGATTAGCCATCATCATTGGCAGAAGCGATCAAGCTATCGTCATAGAAGACTTGTAACGATCATACCTGATCTTCATCATGTAAAACTTCAGAAGAATATACTATTTTTATACCTTGTGTTTTCTACAAGAACCTCACCGAACCATGAGTTTAACACATCGTCGTAAAGATAATACCGATTCGTAAGTGATCTACAAAACCCAGACACTCCATTGAAGATGGAAGTGCAATACCAACCGACTTAGCGTATAGATTATCGCTAGTCTAACATTACCTCATAGGGCGCCTTATCATACAAGGCAACAAGCCCTAATATTGGTGGCCAGCGGACCAGAAGAACTCTACAACGTCCTACGAAGAAAAAAACAGAATAATAAATCATGAAGTCAACGACGACGAAAGCAGCAGATTCTTCAAGCAACCTAGTATCATCATTAGTGAGCGACTTCAGAAAACAACAAGATTCGTCAAGCAACTTAGTATCATCGTTAGTGAATAACTTCAGAAACAAACCGACGTGTCCTTTTCCTACGGCAACGGAAGCTTCGTCTCTCATTAGAATCATTCAAGAAAACATCGTTAGTGAGCGTTTCCGGCACTGCAAGAAACAAACCGAACGCGTCTGCAGCATCGGATTTTCAAGGGCTCGAATCATTGAAACAACGGGCACGGGGGAAACTGAAGCCAAACCAGGTCGTCCCTAAATAGAGAAGGAGGACCAAGGCCGTGTGTCGTTATCGGAACACCGTGACTTCCCACAAAAGCAAGCTAAGTACAATTTTTTATTCATTTGGAGTAAACTTTGAGTGTTTCCTTTGCAGGTCGAATTTCGTTATTTCTGTGGCTGAAGTTACGAGACATTCTTAATCTTACTTTTTTACAGAAATTATCTATATCATTGAGATTTCGCTACTGCGAGTTTTTTTATCTTTGAGTGTCTGTTTCCAGAAGTTCTACTGAAATATCATAATCATATACTATGTTAATTTTATCATTTTGGTGATTATTAATCCCTTACGTAACAAATCATATTAAACAGTGAATATGCGTTTACGCAGTGGACGTCTGTATTTATACAGATGCTAGATAGGGTCGTTAAGCACCGTAGTGATTAGAAAACACACAAAAACAAGTGGAACACCCGTACAAACTCATATAAATTAGAGGTAACACTATTTTCGGTCATGACAATAAATGCTCCTTTGCAAAGTCCCGATCGCAGTTTTAGCCTTGAGTTTTTGAGTTATATAAAATATCGAACCTCAATGACTCAACTTAATTTTAAAAATACGGCTGGATTGCAAGGAATAACATGTCTGTAAAAAACTTTCATCAGGCCAAATGCGCTGACCAGGATCCTCACTATTTCAAATTTTAGCAAAGAATGACGTACACAGTTTTAATATTGAATACAGTAGAGATAACTTGTCTTATTAGTAATCGCTCAGTTCCTAATAGTTCGTCATTCATTGCTTTATACGTAACCAGCAACATAATGCTAAAAACACACAATACGTTGCCGATGGTAATAAGAGAAGGATCTAATTATTACAAAAAGAAATAGAAACAGTAAGCCTTTCAGAATCAAACAAGCAAACTCGGTTACTGTGTCACCTAGTCAAGCGGTCAAGGTTAGTCAAAAAAACTGCCGAAGTGTTCAAAGCATAGCAAATTCCACACAATAAGCGACTCTAGCAGAGTGGGGAAAAGCGATGTTGGTTCATACCAATATCTTTTTGAATTAAAAGGATTTTTTCCTATGAAACACACGACCGTATAAGTAATCAGAGCAGGTTTTCGTTTAATTTTAATACATTAAGTTATAATAAAATACTGGTGGATTAAGCCCGACTGTACGCGCCGTAAAAAATTAGAATATCTTATTCATTCCTTTAGTACAATTAATTACCAGGTATTTACGGACTCACCGTCTGTTGTTCGAACTTCCCTAATGAGAGTCCGGATAAGCGGAGCGCTTACAGATACCTCTATAGTTATAAAAAAAACATTGATCTGTATCTAGCGTAATTGTAAGATTCATCTAGGGGTATACAAAATATTATCTTACATCCTGCAAAATAAGGCGTGTTTATCAATGAAAATCCTATAAACCTTCAAACATATTAAAATCAGTTTTGAAACAAAAAGAGACAGTTAAATAATAACTTATATAGAGGAACTATACATTTGTCTCATAAATCGTAACATTGTTCAAATGACCCAACAGAATTCTCCCATAACCACAGTCGCAGTTTTGCACGCAAAATCTCGAGACGCATGCACCCTCGAATGTCTTAGTGTGGTAAAAAAGACTTTGCTGGGAAATGAAATTTAATCCTTCCCGACACTCTGAAATATAACGATTTCCGCGAACAAAGCTCTAAAAGTATACATATCGTGGATACGGAAGTTTATAAATATCGCATTTTTTTATTGTTGCTAATTTTTAATCACGCCAAAAACCAGTCGTGGATGAATCTCTGATAAGCTATCTAAAGTAATATCCGTAAAGTCATTCAAGCAGAGGTGATTCAGCAGAAATTTTTTTTTATCTTTTACCTGAATACCAGGAAGTTTCTCCACTAGCGAGTGATCTCTGGGAAAAAACGGATATAATTTAACACAAAATACGGTCTAAGGACAAACACTTAGCTATACGTACCTTCGTGTAGACTTTCAATGAAATTTCAAAATAGAGATAAATGACGAAGTTGAAAATGTTAGTAATAGGAGCCATTAGGAAATCAAATAAGCCCATATAATTTTTCCCTCAAATGTCATGCCATAAAAGATCGGACTTGGCGTATCTGCGTAGATTCTGTCGCTTAAACAAGGAAACGACTTCCGATAGTTTCCAGTGCGATGTACCGACGACATCTTATCTCTGTTAGGTTAGAATAAATTTTTTTTTCACCAACTTGGACTTACTTAAAGGCTTTTACCTGATACCATTACCTAAGTGATTGTACATCACCGTTTTTTTCAGCACACTCAGGGGACATTATCAATTTTTACGTATGCCTCCGGCTTACGTTGCACCCCAATTACAATATAGTGTTTGGAGATTTTTAGGGGATACCCTACATGCCTATATGGATGATCTTGTAATCTTTTCTAATACCTTAGAAGTACATTCACATAAAGTAGAGCTAGTGCTACAGAGACAAAGACAAATAATCTCAGAGTAAAATATCTAAATGTGAGTTTTAAAAACCGAACATGTTTATCTAGGTTTTATGTGTCTGGTCAAGGTCTTAAAAGTAGTCCATGGTAAGGTGTCGGCTATTCATAACTTTCCGGTACTTATTAACGTAAAAGGGGGATACAGCACTTTTGCGCTGTAGTGGGTATTACAATCGTATGTAAATATGTAACTCTTCAATCATGACAGCTCCTTTAACAGATCTTACGAAGAAGAGCGTAGATTTATTATGGTCTGAAAAGCATCAACAGGCGTTCGATATCTTAAAAGCGGAATAATGCAGCTTACCTAACTTAAAAATCCCTGATTTAAATAAGGAATTTTTTTTTATTGCAACAGACGCCTCAGACCAAGGGGTAAGAGGGGTATTACTTCAGTCATATGATAAACAGTTCTTCCCTATAGCTTTTTATTCACGTAAACTAAAGCCCTCTGAATATAGGCAAGGAAGGGCTAGGTATCTTTAACACTAGTACATTTTAAGTTCATAATCTATGGCTATCCTGATAAAGTCCTTACTGAACATGAGTCCTTTACCGAGTTTTTCAAAGGCTTTATCACAGTCCAAAAGGAACTCGGTGACAAATGATCATTCAGGTCTTTGGAGCCAGTTAAGATATCTACTTGGGAAAGCAATTATCATAGCTGACGCATTATCCCGCAATCCCGCACCATACAGCAAAGAACCATTAATTGGACTAAAAGATATAGAAACATCCGTGCCTATTGTTAAAACCGTATTTAAACAAGAAAATTCCTTAACCCAAGAGATCGCGAGCATTGAATATCTGGGTTGGAGCGCAGAACTGTTACAAACTGAACAAAGCAAGAGTCAACAGCGATAACGCAAACAATAAACACTTCGAACGGAACAAAACAGAGTCAGCAACAATAAACACCAAACAACAAACACTTCGAAACGGAAACAGGGTCAGCGGCTAAGCATAAACAATACACACTTCGAGCAGAAACCCTAAAGCAAAAGTATATTTAAAGTATGTGTATCAGAATAATGTAATCAAATGTAATATTATATGTAGGTCTGTGACGAGGAAAAACCGAAGAACACAGCAGATGACTAACGACCAGTAGTAATAATAATCTCTTTCATACCAATCGTCATAAACTGTTGCATTCCGTCATCCAGGGTTCCATAGTATGTCACAGAAAGCCAAATCACTATTTTTCTGGCCTACAATGCTTACAGATATAAAAAGCACATAACTAATTGTAACACGTGTCATGAAAACAAGGGATACACTAAGACACCTGTCAGTTTAGGGGTCCCTATATCCTGTGCCAAATCAATCCTTGAAAGACTATACGTAGAATTATTAACAGAATTACGAGTCTGACAGAGGGATAAAACACTTCTTAGTGTTAATAGTTCCTTGACACGTTATATAGAATTAATAGCACTAAAAACAAACACCGCAATTGAGTGCGTTAGGTATATTTATGAGTGCTAAATCAGTAAATATGGAATTCACACATAATAATCTGTGACTCGGGTGGTGTAAATCAATAATAATCTCCTTAACACGTTGTGTGAATTCCTTTCCATTAAGAAAACCAATAATATATTTTATCACCCAGAGTCAATCGGTTTGGTAGAATAACGGATAATTAAATAGGAAGTGTCCATGTCTTACGAGTTACAACTCGTGATATTGGATCCGACCGGATTATAGCGGTTCTTGCGGTTTTTAAATCCTTTATCAGTTATATCTTGTATCTATAGAATTGATGCCGCAAGTAGCCTTGTACGGTACGCCGCTAGAACACTTTTCCACATATTCAAGCCAACCATTAATTTATCAAATATAATAAAAAAAATATATACATAAATAAATATAAAAAAATAAAATAAATATGGATACAAGTGGAGTCAATATAATACACTCCGTAAGAAGTCGGAAGGGTTACAAATTATAATAAAAAAAGGAATCACGATAAAATCAATAAGCAAAACGTAACCATAGATAATTAAATATCCAAATATATATGCGTAAAGATTTGAACTCTAACTTAACGCTTTAGTAATGACAAATAAGCTAAAAGTTCAAACACATATCAAAATCTACTGACATATTGTCTGTCCCGGTGATTTATATTCGTAGTCAATGAAAAAAAAAAAAAATAAATAAATAAATAAATAAATAAATAAAATAATAATAAATAAAATAAATAAAATAAAATAAAAGAGATTTTAAGGTCAGGAAGTCTAGAAGTGAAAATGTTATCTATGAAATAATCCGATATGAATCTTATACAGGGCTAATAATATATACAGAAATTTGTATGGAAACCCCCCCTTTTTTTTTTTTTTCATATAGTTTTGAATAAGGAATATTTATTTAACATAATGCCAACATGAAACTAATATATTGTTCAATTTTGGTACTGTTGTTTTTTTTTTTTTTTTTCAGACATTCTTCTCATGGCGGGTGGAGAATTAAAACACTAAAATATCATTTGAGAATACTTT
>NC_061090.1:35357304-35358320 GCF_015104395.2 Macrobrachium nipponense
CCATCAAAACATTTTGACGTGGTAAATCCAGTATTTACGAAGATAATCGCCTCTGTTATGCGTGCACATAATAGTGTAAATCATCTCATTTAATGTAACACGTAATTTTTATCAATATTCATACGTGTGAGTGTGTATGTGTGTGTGTTTGAACGAGAGAGAGAGAGAGAGAGAGAGAGAGAGAGAGAACACAGGTGAAAAACAAAAATGCATAATTGAATACAATTGCAGGGCTAAGGCTTAGAGAGGCAGCAAAATCAATTAATTTTCCTGACATGAAAAGATTTACAATAGACGAATTATTATTTTGATCGTAACTCTATACAGAGGACCATATTTCACTTTTAATTCATTTACGGTTCTTTATACTTTCAACAACAGTGAAAGATTTTATGGAATCCAGCAAAAATAAAAAAAAAAATAAAAAATAAAAAAATAACTCCCATCCGTTCACTTCCCTCGCCTTCAAATGTCTTTCAGGATTCGTCATTAGCGTCTCCTAGTTTATTTATCATATTTCCTCTGTCTTTCCCCTCCTTTTCCTCTCTTATTTCTCGACCGAATTCATCTCTCTCTCTTTTCCCCTGTTCCACTTTTACATTTTTTTCGTATGCCCTACTTTTCATCATCTGGGGAGAGAATTTCCCCATTCCCAGTTGATAAAAACAAAGCGAAAAAAAGGCAGTTCTACAATCACTGTCATTTTCATTTTAAGGAAGATTAAAATCTCGATTCGCTCTTGAATCGTAATAACAAATCGTGCTATGGATTTGTATCACCTTAATTACTCAGTAATTTTTTATTAATATATTAATGCATACATACTTCGTATTCTTACATTGCCAATGACTTGTTCCTAAATACATAATAATTTTGCTGAAAGATACTATAAAAAATGAGTTACAATAAAATCATAATAAAATAAGATGCTGTAATAAGACACTTTAACAACATATCAGGATTAATATTCTAGGAAATTTCAGATATTCTGAGATATCATGTAAGAAATATGACTG
>NC_061090.1:35366320-35371320 GCF_015104395.2 Macrobrachium nipponense
ACACACACACACACACACACATATATATATATATATATATATATATATATATATTATATATATATATATATATATATATATATATATTAAGAACCTCACGTATTACGTAAGACAGATAATATCTTTATCACAATCCACAGGCTTTCTTAGGTATTCGTTGTTCTTTTCTTGGCCGCTAGAGGTTCTGTCGTCACTTTGTTGCACGTCCGCGGTGGAGCGACCGTAAAACATCGTTTAGTCTTCGCTCATACTGACTTTTATCATCCTAATTATATTTACAGATATGATAAATACGATTGATTTGTGTACCAGTGTATGATCAAATAATACAACTTGCTACCTATTAGGTCATATTTCAGATTCCTACCCTTGATATATTATTTCTTCATATGAACTCTCTCTCTAATAGTTTGACGAAACAATAAGAGTCACAAGGAAAAGAGTTTGGGAAATAATTAGTTTGTTTAAATCAGTAGTTAACTCGGTATAAATGGAACTATGACCAATGAGGATAATAGTAGTCATTTCTGATCAAAATTTACCTACATTTTGTAGACGTTGCATGTGCAACCTTATTGCAGCCAATAATGTTGTTTTTATTTACAAAAATATTAACAAATAAAACATCGATCACCGCATGACGAATAACTAACCAAAATACTTATATTAATACCTTTTGTATAAAATAAAATCAGAGAGAGAGAGAAGAGAGAGAGAGAGAGAGAGAGAGAGAGAGAAGAGAGAGAGAGAGAGGGTATGGAATGTGATCGGATACCTGAATTCGACAAGTGAAAAGGTTCGAATCTTTTGAATGAAATCCCCATTTAATGTGAATGAAAGGAGAGAATTACCTCGAAAACGGTGCTGTCGACGTTTCTGAACCTTTGATGTCGACGAAGTAAAAAAAAAAAAAAAAAAAAGTATAAAAGGTTATATTCCCATGATTTCTTTCCTATCATCTGCGGGAGATTTCTTGACGTTTACGAAGAATATTTAAATTGCTTCTTGCTGAAGTTATGTGAAAATACCCATTTTTTTTTTATAAATTTGACCATTTAGTGTTACCATTTAATATTACCACTTAATCGCCGTATAATATAACCATTATTGTTAAGAAATTCACAATCTCGTGAGGAACAATGACATAAATATCCACAATTATATATTAGAGTATTATAATGTAATACATGGTAATATGCTCTAATTTATATTTGTGGATTCTTATGACACTAACCATGATTTTACATTCCTTAAGTTACTAGATATTCTAATAAGGTAAATAACACTTTCACAGCAGAGTATATCGGTTACAGGTATTAAGGAAAAATGGACTACAAGCTAGATGAGAGAGAGAGAGAGAGAGAGAGAGAGAGAGAGAGAGAGAGAGAGAGAGAGAGAGATTATCCATTTCTTTTACAAGTGTCACAAGGCCCAATAGACCTTATATTCATTTTCACACGAATGCGGACCAATGACTTACATCCAGTTTAATAAAACAATTAATTGCCGAATTAACTACTGACCCTCTCTCTCTGCTCTCTCTCTCTCTCATCTCTCTCCTCTCTCTCATTAGGGACACTGTGAATAACAGTAAAACCTACTCCTAGAGATAAGTGAGCACACGATGATGTCTCCTCGGGTGGACTAAGAAGTCTTTGAGACATCTAATCCTTGTAACTCCTTGTAACTCTGTCTCTCTCTGTCTCTCTCTCTCTCTCTCTCTCTCTCTCTTCAGTTCTGGACCTTCCTCCTTACATAATGTATCTTTAGGCGAATTGATTTTCACTTGTCCTTCACTTCTTGTCTCCATAAATAATCCCAGGAGTGTCATAAATATTGAATGTTGTGGTCCACTTTTGCCTGCTTAGCTTCAAGAAACTTTACGGTTTCAGCACTTCGAAGTAAGAAATAAAAAAAAAAATAAAAATAAAACAAAAAGCGTAACAGAAAAAAAAGAGAGCAATCTGCTGGAACACTAAAGGAAAAAATAGATTTGATGTTATTCTGTACTGAATCTGTGCAAGGTAATACTGCGTCTCCTTTAATTGAAATAATAGATATAATCTTTCATAAAATAATAGTTGCACTTTCAGATTCGTGATATTCCAGTTGAATCATTTTAGTGATATTCATGAGGCTTTTAAGATTTTCTATTACGTTTTCTCTATTTTATAAAAATAAATTTCTATAACATTTCCACTTTTGACTGTGAGGAACCTTTATATTTTCTAGTATATTCTTCTCGATTTTATTTGTTTAATTGGAATTAGTTTTTTCCGGTAATACAGTCTTCGACCAAACAGAATAAATTCTGAAAAAAAACTATTAATTTTGCTTTCACGTTTTCCATTTTATGAAAAAATCAGAAAACGTTCAATTACGAACTTTATAGTCTTTGTATGTAAATATATTGCTTCTTTTTTCAGCTGTTCACTGCATCACTACTTTTCTGATATCTGTGGAAACATGGAATTATTAATTCTTAAAATCCATTATGTAGTAAATTCAAAATGCCCCAGGTAGTAACTTTGTATATGATTTATTTGTCATTTATTTTATCCTTGACTTAAATATAGTAACACAGGACAAACCTTTGTATTGTGCATATCACCGAAGCAATTACATTCACTTAGGTTTTAGTTTCAACTCGAAAACATAAATAAAATATTATAGACTGAACTTGTTTACTTTGCCAAAAATATTCGTGAATCGTAACTTCACTAAAACTACCCGTTTGCGAAAAATACATTCAACTCTTTTATACGCAGCGAAAATGGAAATCCCTTTTCCGTCATAAAAAAAAAATAAAATAAAATAAAAACAAGTAAAAATGCACCGAAGTTTCTTCCGTGCAATTGAGCTTTCTGAACAGAGTTCCATCCTGCACGAAACTCTCAGCAATTGCCCATGAAACTCTCCAGACGGTCGTTGTGGCCTGGCCTATATCGTTGCCAGACGCATATTAGCTACATTTAACCTTAAATCAAATAAAAACCGCTGAGGTTAGAGGGCTGCAATTTGGTACGTCTGATGAATGGAGGGTGGATGATCAACATACCAATTTGCAGTCCTATAGCCTCTGTATTTTATAAGATCTGAGGGCAGACTGAAAATCTTTTTCAGAGAACTAAAAAGATATACTGCTAAATAGAGAAATTTTAATCTTGAAAGCGTAAAATTTTCTAAATTGTAGTTTTACGTGTTCCTTTGATAACCTCATACGAAAGTTAAAATGGCCTTGAAACCGAATTCCAGTTATTTCTGAATATCAGAATTATCAGCTGTCATTTTGAATTTTCTAAAAAAAAAATCTTTCCAAAAATATTTTAATCTTAAAATACACATATAATTGTATTTTTACTAATATCTTTACATTCTCAGATTTTACATTAACGTGAAACGGTTTCAGAATAATTTACAACCGATATTTATATATATATATATATATATATATATATATATATATATATATATATATATATATATTATATATATATATATATATATATATATATATATAATGGTTTTTCCCACGAAGGAAAAATTAAAAGAGATATAGCCAAGCACTTTCGGTCTAGTTCGACCCTTTACTCAGGCACAACTGATCTTACAGAGGAAAAACATAGTCAAAGTAGGTTTAATATCCAAACTGACACTACAAGATTAGCAATAAGGTCGGTTTCACCCTACAGAAACGAGGAAACGCCTGAGGGCAGCCACACCTTGGAGGATACACACGCGGTCAACAAATGATTCATCCAGAAAACAATACATTTTGAAAAAAAGGAGGCATATACAACTTATTATCATGAAATTTACAAAAATGTTTCCCAAAAAAATTATTAATGAAAAGCCGAAAAAAAAAACAAATATATCGAGCAAGAGAGAGAGGGAGAGAGAATATCGACCAAGAGAGAGAGAAGAGAGAGAGAGAGAGAGAGAGAGAGAGAGAGAGAGAGAGAATAACTATATACATGTGGGACTAATTTATTAGTAGTTCATTTATTTTAAGGTCCTTCATAAACATTTTACAAATATATGGGTCCAAATGGTACATTCCCAGACTAAGATTTAGGTTGTTTTTATTAGTGATTTGTGTAATTGCTGATTCCAGTAAATTTCTTGAAACATAATCATTAGATCTAGCAATTACAGAGGTATCACCCCAATTAATATAATGAGATTTTTCACTCAGATGGATAAACAGTGCATTTGAAGTCTGGGCTGTTCTAACTGAATATATATGCTGGTTAATACGTACACATATATTTTTACTAGACTGACCAACGTAAAACGATGGGCAATCCTTACAATAATTTTGTAAATGATGTTGTTATTTGTTATGGGGCTATTCTTAATTAGCATGTCTTTAATGGTATTGTTTTAAGAGAACACTACATTAACATTAAATGATTTATTTATTGATTTTATGGTTTCAAATCCACGAAAGTAAGGTAAGCTAAGTACATTTTTAGGCATTTCCTTTTCATTAAGAGCAACACTATAAAACTTTTTGTGAGCTTTTTGATCACATAAATCAATTAAATGAGGTGGGTAACAGATCGTTTCCTATATTTTTTATGTATTCTATTTCTTGGTCAAGATATTGTGGACTCGTGATATGCAAAGCACGTAGGAACATAGAAAAAAAAAAAAATTTTAATATTAAGATGGTGGCCAGAATAAAAATGTACATATGATAAATTATTTGTGGGTTTTCTATAAATACTGAATTTACATTGGAAAGATTCTCTATGTATTAATACATCTAGGAAAGGGATGACATTGTTATTTTCAATTTCAACAGTGAATTTTATGGTTGGCACTAAATTATTCAATTTAGACAATAAATCATTTACATCGATACCAACAGGTAAGACTACTAAGATGTCTTCTATATATCTGTACCATTTTAAGGGGACAAGTGTGATATTCAGGAGGTGTTGTCTTTCGAAAAATTCCATATATAAGTTTGAAAGGAGAGGTGATAAAGGGTTACC
>NC_061090.1:35373820-35376320 GCF_015104395.2 Macrobrachium nipponense
TTTAATACCATGAAAAAAGGAGGAAAATATTTGGTAATATCCTGGAAGGGAGGAGATTATTTAAGGAAAATAATAAGTTATATATTTAAAAAAGACAGACGAATATAAAGTCAAAAGGTAACTTGGTGAAGGCAGCGAGAGAGAGAGAGAGAACTTACTTTCCTTTTTCATGTGTCTGTTACGTAAATAATAATAATAATAAATAATAATAATAATAATAATAATAATAATAATAATAATAATAAACACATGGGCACTGTCAGTAATCAGATACAGCGCAGGAATAGTGAAATGGACGTAGGCAGAACTCCGCAGCATAGATCAGAAAACCAGGAAACATATGACAATACACAAAGCACTGCACTCAAGAGCAAATAAGGACAGACTATACATAACACGAAAGGAAGGAGGGAGAGGACTACTAAGTATAGAGGACTGCGTCAACATCGAGATCAGAGCACTGGGGCAATATCTGAGAACCAGTGAAGACGAGTGGCTAAAGAGTGCATGGGAAGAAGGGCTAATAATAGTAGACGAAGACCCAGAAATATACAGAGACAGGAGAATGCCAGACACAACAGAGGACTGGCACAACAAACCAATGAACGGACAATACATGAGACAGACTAAAGAACTAGCCATCTATGACACATGGCAATGGCTACAGAGGGGAGAGCTAAAGAAGGAAACTGAAGGAATCATAACAGCAGCACAAGATCAGGCCCTAAGAACCAGATATGTTCAAAGAACGATAGACGGAAATAACATCTCTCCCATAAACCAAACATAGCAAGCGAATGTCCGGCACTTGCACAGAACCAGTACAAAAAGAGGCATGATTCAGTGGCAAAAGCCCTCCACTGGAGCCTGTGCAAGAAACATCAGCTACCTTGCAGTAATAAGTGGTACGAGCACCAAACTGAGGGAGTGATAGAAAACGATCAGGCAAAGATCCTCTGGGATTATGGTATCAGGACGGATAGGGTGATACGTGCAAATAGACCAGACGTGACGTTGATTGACAAAGTCAAGAAGAAAGTATCACTCATTGATGTCGCAATACCATGGGACACCAGAGTTGAAGAAGAAAGAGAGGGGAAAAAAATGGATAAGTATCAAGATCTGAAAATCAGAAATAAGAAGGAGGATGGGATATGCCAGTGGAAATCGTACCAATAATCATAGAAGCACTAGGCACGATCCCAAAATCCCTGAAAAGGAATCTAGAAACAAAAAAATAGAGGCTGAAGTAGCTCCAGGACTCATGCAGAAGAGTGTGATCCTACAAACGGCACACATAGTAAGAAAAGTGATGGACTCCTAAGGAGGCAGGATGCACCCGGAACCCCACACTATAAATACCACCCAGTCAAATTGGATGACTGTGATAGAGCAAAAAAAAAATAAATAAATAAATAAAATAAAAAATAATAGTAATAGTAATAATAATAATATGTATTTTGGTAGAAGACCCTCTTTTAGGCAAATGCTGTTAAAAAGTATGGCAGGATTAAGCGAGTTGATTTTATATATTGTTTTTTCTATTTCCCTTACAATTCGCTTCTCAGGCTCAGCGATGTTTTCTGAGTATCTGGCCAATATTCATATTGGGAATTTTCAAAAATGTAATTACTGAAGGAATCTTTTGCTAGAAAACTGATAACACATATGTTACTAATATCCTCACATTCACAGCCTCCACATTAATATCACGTTCTAATAAAAGATTCCTTCAGGATTTACAATTTTTGAAAATTCCCAATATGAATATGGCCAGTTACTCAGAAACATCACTGAACCTGAGAAGCGAATTGTAAGGAAAATAGATAAAACAATATATAAAATCAACTTGCTTAATTCTGCCATCCTTTTTAAGAGAATAATAATAATAATAATAATAATAATAATAATAATAATAATAATAATAATAATAATAATAATAATAATAATAATATCAGTAAAACTCCTCAATGGTGGTTAATTTGCAATATGAATATGTGGCCATGCATATCTGATCACAAAATAAGCCACTGGAGGCTCTTGTCTAATATTTTCATATAATTAGCAATTTCTTATCCAAACGACCAATAAGCTTTTGGAACCTAAATTCTCTTA
Source organism: Macrobrachium nipponense (assembly GCF_015104395.2). Classification (NCBI taxonomy): domain Eukaryota; kingdom Metazoa; phylum Arthropoda; class Malacostraca; order Decapoda; family Palaemonidae; genus Macrobrachium; species Macrobrachium nipponense. Next base: position 35,375,936 of record NC_061090.1, read on the forward strand.
AAATTAATTCCAATTATTTTTCTTGATTCCATCGTAATTAATTACTCCCTATCATAATTAAATAAAATCAACAGAAGGTGACCCCAACACACAACAAACAGCTATTGCTGATATTACTTTAGAAACATAAATTGCTTGAACCCCCTCCATTGTATTAAAGGGAATCATAGGCTAAATGATATACGATTCCCTTTGAGAGACCAGCCGTGGCTTTATCAGGGCTGGATCCCTTTCCTCAACGTTCCTGGGAGGATTATATGCTTCTGAAGCCACGGTAAGCACTTGGATCCTATTCCTCGCCAGCGTTATTGGATTCGATGTAAATGGAAGGCATTCAATCTCTCTGGATGTTTTCAGAAATGGTGATGCAAGATATTTATGAGAT
>NC_061090.1:35378820-35386523 GCF_015104395.2 Macrobrachium nipponense
CCAAGACTGATGTGGTTCCCATTAATGCACAAAATATTATGCACAGCAGACTCTTTTCTCTCCGGGACACAAATTGCTTGATGGCTCAGATGAGCTTCGGAGGTAAAAGCCATAAAAGAGACATATGGGATATACGAGACACGACTCACATATATACAGAGGGATGGGATCCTCTGACGAAGATGATCCTCGGGTTCTGGTTTTAGAGCCAAGTGTAATTCTATGTTAATAAATGCAAGAAATAATCTTCACGAACATTTGTTACTCAAGCGAGAGTATATTAAAGCATTTAATTGTGGTGGCGTTAAAGAAAAATGAAGATATTGAAACTATTAGTAAGCGAGTGTATTGCAGAGTGCCATTAAACAAACATAAAGATATTGAAGATATTACTAAGTTATGAGAATTTTTCTTTATCTAATTTCCTAAAATGACAGTGAAGAAAATGTAATTTTGTTTGTCATTAGATCCTTCGAGCCAAAAAACAACCTTCATTAGAATGTTCTACACACACACACGCATACATACATGCATACTTACATACGTGACTTTAAAGCCAGAAATACCATTGTTCAGTATCTGCACAAATCAGGCCCTGAATATTCATGGCTATTTGGATGACTGAAATCCAGAACAAAAAGGACTAATTATCCAGTATACTGGTGCCCTAGTCATTCTCGGGTGAATGAATTGGCCCTACCTAATTCTTCTGTGTTAGGGGGATGGGTTTGCCATATTTGCATATCAATGAGTGTTTAATGTTGTAGCGTATTCTGGTATTCTATGTTGTGGTGATAATTTCTTTCGCCTTTTTTGCTTTGCTATTTGTTTATGGTATTCCAGGCGTGCATCGAAAGATGCATTTGAAAAGCAAACATAGACACGTGTAAACAAATTACATAAAGCAGTGTTGTAATGTCATTGTTATCGTAGTTTCGTAGCATTAAAGGCCCAGGTTCGAATCCTGACTAGGAGGAAATTATCATATGTAATTACTTTTGTGTGCCATTTATACCCAGGTTAAAGTGACTTTGTTAAGTGATTAGGTGTGACTTTAGCAGAAAATACATTATATATGTATACATACATATGTGTGTATATATATATATATATATATATATATATCTATATATATATATATATATATATATATATATATATATATATATATATATATATAAGGGTGTCGCCTTGCAATTATTTGACTAACAGGGTTAATTTCTGACCTGCGATGATATTCGCAAGTATCGGTTGGTATACATCACATCTTCGTTAAGTATCCTGTCCGTGATGATATTTCTTCTAAGTTCCCATTAATCGTTACTTCTTGAATGTAGGTTAGAAGACGGTAAAACACACAGTGAAATAACAAGTTACATTTAACAAGTTTACATCACAATGATATCTACAGGAAGATTTGGATAGCTCTTCAAGCGGAGAGGTGTGATAGAAGTCTGATATACAATTCTGTTGCGAGAACATTAGTCGAGCGATACATTGCACAATGTTACACAAACACACGAGTATACGGATCTAGGTCTGTGACGTAGGCAGACTATCATGAGAACTACAACATGTATTTTGCCAATGGGGCGTTGGCGTTACCTTTTTAAACTGATGATCTAGGTGTATACAAATGAAGATGTGATACAAAACGTCGTCAAAGCAACGTCAAGTCAATGTCAGCTATTCACTAACGCTTGTTTAGAATTGCTGCAAGATCCTACTGGAACACAGGAGTCATCACATTAACACAACAACATGTTGCTACACAAAGAATGACTCAATACATTCTAATTTATATGTAATCATTACTTAATGCTCGGTCCGCTATATGAAATCAAACATTAGATTATAGTTATGCAGAAAGTTTTACTTGCACTTGACTTGTAACAGTGTGATTTATTTCTAAAATATAGATGCAAAGATGTGATAAACATATAACTCCCATCAAAGTGTTCAAGAAATTATATACAACTGGTTATATATAAAAATCTGATATAGAAAATACTTATAAGTGAAAAAATACATGGAATACACAAATACAGATCCACGCATAAGGTATTATACATATGCATATGATATAATAGTAAATAATAAGGGTCACATGTGATATATAATGATACAGTTATATAATGCCAGTCATGAGGATACATATACTACTGAATTTCTGTTAATTGCATGACATAAAGATTACATGATAAAAATCATATAGTAATTGAAATTAATGGTACTAAAATGTGATAAGATACAAAGTAACAGATTGATTATAGGCTACCTGATTTGTTTTTTCAATAAATGATTAATACAAATGATTAACATAAGTGATTAATCTAAGTGATTAATCTAGGTGCACTTTATATAGATTCCCAGTGTGTAGACGCACACAAATAATGATTCATTGTTTAACTTTAATATGCTACAATTATGTACGCTCATAGATAAAATAGTTAAGGTAGATTATAATGAAGATACTCATTCTTTTCGTATGGCATACATTGCCAAGGAGACTTCTACTACATATTTAGCTAGCATTTCAAACAGCTTTTCATACAATTCACAGTTCCAGACAACCTCCTTGAGTCAATGAAACGGCCATTTTAAATGACTTAAATAAACCAAATGCCTTAAGGGCCGTAGGATAACTGTCTGGGCGGGGTCCGACGTTCTGTTGATCAGCCATACTTGCTCTCCTCACCCTACACCATACAAATACATTCGCGATGATTAAAATCACCACCAGCACGAGGGTCACTGCTATTGAACAGTAGAAACGAATGTCCTCCTTAGAATAGTAAGCGTGGGAAGTATGGTCCATTGTAGTCAATTTCGACAGCTGCTGGGCCACCTTCTCATTAAAAGGCAAGGTAATGCTGGGAAACGGGTGTTGGTACAGGAAAAGTTCGCGAAATAAGCCCGCTCTCTTATGATGGTGGTTATTCCCCTAACATTATAGGTGGGCATTGCTCCACTGCAGCCGTCTGCAGCGACGAACAGTCTTGAAGTTGTAGACGATCCGTCCGGACATGTGACGTTAAACTCTTCAAATGCGAAGCATAGCCAGGTTCCATTATTCAGCCTGTAAGCGAACTTATTCTTGTCAAAAGGGTAAAGTAAATTCAGACAACGTTCAAGCGTGTGAGGGAGAGAGCTGTTAAGGACTAGACCTAACTCACATGAATTCGCTGATATATTATGGAATTCAAAAGAGTCAGCTGTACAAACTTTATACCATGGCCTTAGAACAATGAGTAAACCGATCAAGGTCTCTGACGACCGTAAAAAGTTCCTTATTAGGGAAAATTAATACGTAACCAGAAAAATTCGATTTTACTGGTAGTGAGCTATTATACATTAAATGGGAAACGGAGATATTTTGTAAGATTTCCAGGCATCAGAAGAATCGAAGGGAATATTAATCATGATTCTGTAATTCTCTACGCTTACTGAAATTAAGCTGTAATAAAATTCGATCTTGTGTGCCCCTAACAAAGGTTATAGCCAAGTTTCTAATGCGCATTCTCTATGGTTAATAATAAATCTTTAATAGACAAGAGATGAGGCGAAAGAACTCCCATTGTAGCTATCGTAATTGCTTCTACATAATCTTTGGATTTTTCAATAAAATGTGAAATTTTCCCATGAATATGATCTACTTTTGAATTGTAATATGCTAATGTTGCAAGTAAATATTGCATATCCATGATCTGATTTATATTACAAGAATGCTCGTTTACCAATATCATAAGCTGATTTATTGACTCTAACTGTCTGTGAAGTTCAGAGAAAATTAATTCATTTTGATGTTGTAGAAATTCTATTCTCTTATTTTGTTAATTAATTTTATGACGATTTGCAATTCCCAAACCTAAACTTTGCAACGGACCCAAAAATATTGAGCACCGTGAATAAGAATGGGTTACGTCTTTCTACGTTATTATGACCTACAGTCCACATAAGAAGTTCACGAGCTAAGCATTCCGCTTCAGCGGTCTTGTTTTGCAAATCATAAGATAACATCTCAGCTACAGACAATGTCTGTGCAAGCGAATTCTCTGGGCTGAAAGGAAAATGACGCTTGTGCAATTGATCGAATGATTCAGCAAAATGCGGTAAGTCGCTTTTAAGGTTAATGACATCATCTTCTGGTAAGAAAATCGCTCGCAAGTCAACTTCAAGAATTACGTTACTCGCTGTAATAAATACATCAGTTCTTTCAATGATAGAGCCATGTGTAAATTGGATGTTTTTTGTTTTAACACTCCGCCCACACGAGAAGAATGTCTGAAAAAACAGTACCAATCCGAACAATATGTTTCATGTTGGAAACCTGCAAATAGTAAAATATATGTAATCACTCATGTTAAATTAGATATTTCAAACTAAAAAAAAAAAATTACGTACAAATTTCATATATACTATTTACCCTGTAAGTTTCATATAGGTATACATATTTTCACTCCTAGCCTTTCTTTCTACACCTTTTTCAATGACTACAAATATGAGCCAGTGGAACAATCCATAGGTCAGTAGGTTTTGATATGTTTTGAACTTCTAGCCTATTTGCCGTTAATATTTCTAGAATAATGAATGTGCCTTCAAACTTAGGCGTTAGCTTATAGTTCAAACCTTTACGCACATATATTTGGATATAGATTTGATCACCTACTGCATATGGTTTTGTTTGTTTAGCGATTTTATCGTGATTCCTTTTCATTATAATTTGTGCCTATTCTAAATTCTTACAAAGTATATTATATCGACTTACACTTGCATCCATAATATCCCTTAGGTGATTGGATAAATTAGTGGTTGGCTTGAGTATGTGGAAAGGTGTTCTAGTGGGCGTACCGTATAAGGCTTCATGCGGTGTCATTGTTATAGATACATGATATGAATGAATAAGAGTACTTAGAACCGCGGGAACCGCAACATCACAGTTAGGATCCATACTCCCGAGTGTAACTCGTAGGACATTTAACACTTTCCTAAAAAATAACTCTCTCTACCAATCCGTTTGACTTTGGGTGATAAATCATGGTATTGATATTTTCTTAATGCAAAGAATTCACATAACGAGTTGAGGGAAAATGAATTAATTTTGAATTTCTCCAACCCGAGTCAAGAGATTATCATGTGTTGGAAATTCCGTGTTTTTACAGAATGGTAGCTACCCATAACAAAAGTTTCTTAGATGCATGTTCAATTGCGGTTTTTTGGTTTTTATGTGCTATTTAATTCTGTATCAAGTAGTCCAAGAAGGCGTCTATTAAAGCACTAAGAGGAAATGTTTAATTTCCTCTGCCAGACTCGTAACCCCAGTTAACAAATCTAAGTGTACTATTTCAAAGGGGTTGATTTGGTACAGGATAGGCTCCCTAAAACTGACAGGTATCTTAGTGGGTCCCTTCCCTTTTTTTCTATGACAAATTTGACAAATTTAGTTTTATGTGTTTTTTCTAATCTGTAAAGCATTGTTTAAGACCAGTAATATAGTGATTGGCCTTTCTGTGACATCAATAGAGAACAATGGATGACCAGTAAAGGATTAGAAAATGCAACCAGTTTAGGACGATTGGTTATAAGAAGACAATTGGTACTATTACCCTGGTCGTTAGTCCGACCTGTCAGTGTTGCTTCGGGTTTTCCCTCGTCACGGGCAACCTACAAACAAATATTAACCTTTGATTATTATAAATTCTGCTGACACATACTTTAAATATTCTTTTGCTTTAGGATTTCCGTTCAAAGCATTTATTATTTTGCTTAACTGCTGCCTACCTTTCTTTGTTCAGGTGTTTTGTACCAGTTCAGCGCTCCAGCCCAGGTATTCATTGTGCACGATCTCTTGGGTTGATGAACTTTTCTTGTTGCGATGATGGTTTTAAAAACAAGAAGGCCACGGATGTTTCTATATCGTTCTAGGTCCATCCAAATGGTTCCCTTACAGGTATGGTGCGGGATGGGACTTGCAGATAATGCGTCAGCTAATGATATTTGCTTTCACAGGTAGATATTCTTATCTTGGCTTTCCAAAGTCCTGAATGATCATATGCCAACCCCGAGTTCTTTTGGGACTGTTGAATTAAATCCTTTTGAAAAAATCGTCGGTAAGGTGTAATTAACGGTCAGTAAGGGACCTTGAACATGGATAGCCATAGATTATGAGCTTTAAAATGTACCAGTGAAGGTTAACTGATACCTAAACCCTTTTCGCTTGTCTATATTAATACATATTTACTATTCCAGAGGTTAATTAGTTTACATGAATAAACAAAAAGCTATAGCGGAACGAAACTGTTTATCAATATTGTCTGAAGTATACCCATTCCATACCCCTTGAGGTTTGAGCGGCGTCCTGTTGCAAATGAAAGAAAAAAATTTCCTTATTACAAAATCAGGGAAATTTTCAGATAGGGTGAAAAACGACATAATTCCTCTTTCAAGGTATCGAACGTCTGTTGATGCACTTTCAGACCATAGAAAATAAAAATACAACACTATTTCTTTGTAAGATCTGTTTAAAGGAGCTGCTATGAACTGAATAGTTGTTGCGGTATAACCTCCGAATAGTAACCTTGACACAATAAGTAACAACCTGAACAACCCCGAGCTCCAAAAATTGTTGTATCCCGTTTTACGTTACTAGGTACCAGAAAGTTAACGGATAGCCGACACCCTTATCATGGACTACCTTAAGACCGTTGACTAGACACCATAAAACCTAAATAAAACAAGTTCGGTTTTTAAAAACTCACACCTTTGAGATTTTTATTCTGAGGATTGTGTTGCCTTAGTCTCTGATACGAGGCTAGCTCTAGTTTATGTAAAAGGTTCTCTAAAGGTATTAGAAAAAGATTACCAAGATCATCCGATATAGGCATGAAGTGGGTTATTCCCTAACAAGTCCCAAACCAAACTACCTTATTAATCATGCTTTGGTGAATGGTAAGTTGGAAGGGCAAACATAGACCGAAAGGCATATGTTTACAAAAATTCATAATGTCCCATGGCTAGGCTGAAGGAGGTGGTTAGTATGAGGAGGTAAACTCCCACTAGCTCAAGGGGTATTTGGTGAAAGCCATTTAAGTACAAGTCCCAAGCTAGTGAAAAATTTATTATGACCTAACCAAAGATAATGATTATCGTCGGTACAATGTCACTGGAAAATGAATCCGGGAATCGTTTCATCCATTTAAGCAACGGAAAATCTATGCAGATACGCCCAAGGTCCGATCTTTTTTTAGGCACGACCGATTAGGGAAAAATTGTAAGGGGCTATTTAATTTCCTAATCACTTCCTTCTGTTCTAACCATTTTTATATCATTTTGAAATTTCATTGGAAGTCTATACAAAGGTACTATTATAGCTTTTAATGTTTGTTCCTTTAAACCAGAGCAAACCGACATTTTATTTGGTGTTCAACTGACCATTCATTTTTCCCCAGGAGATCCCTAGCTGGTGGAGAAAAAAACATCATGATTATCAGAATAAAAGATAAAAAAAATTTCTTCTGTATATTCTCCATCTTCTTGAATGTCTTTGATTGATTATTTTACTTTTGATAGATTGTAAGAAGGGATTCGTAGATAACAGGTGGTAAGGCTTGGGGAGGGCATGAGAATTTCAGCAACGCGGTAAGGACTGCGATAAGTTTATAAACTTCCCTATTCCATAATGTAGATTTTTGTGGATTACTAGA
>NC_061090.1:35387023-35404523 GCF_015104395.2 Macrobrachium nipponense
TCTAGTAATCCACAAAAATCTAACATATCGTGGATATGGAAGTTTATAAATATCGCATTCTTACCGTTGCTGAAATTAATCACACTCAACCTGTTGTCGACGAATCCTTCTTACAATCTATCAAAAGTAAAATCAATAAAGACATTCAAGAAGAGGAGGTCCAGAAGAAATTTTTTGATCTTTTATCTGAATATCATGATGTTTTCTCTGGGGAAAATGGATGTCATTGAACACCAAATACAGTTAAAGGACAAACATAAAGCTATATACGTACCTTCGTATAGACTTCCAATGAAATTTCAAAATGAGATAAAAATGTTAGAAGAAGGAGTCATTAGGAAATCAAATAGCCCTTACAATTTCCCCTTAACCGTTGTGCCTGAAAATAGATCGGACTTGGCGTATCTGCGTAGATTTCCGTCGCTTAAATGAGGAAATAATTCCCGATCACTTTTCCAGTGCCATGTGACCAACGATATCTTATCTTTGTTAGGTCAGAATAAATTTTTCACTAGCTTGGACTTACTTAAAGGCTTTCACCAGATACCCTTAGCTAGTGAGTGTACCTCATGCTACACCGCCTTCAGCACAGCCAGGGGACATTATGAATTTTTACATATGCCTTTCGGTTTACGTTGCCCCCCAATTACATTCACCAGAATGATTAATATAGTGTTTGGAGACTTCTTAGGGGATACCCTTCATGCCTATATGGATGATCTTGTAATCTTTTCTAATACCTTAGAAGAAAATTTGCATAAACTAGAGCTAGTGCTACAGATACTAAGGCAATACAATCTCAGAATAAAAATCTCACAGTGTCAGTTTTTAAAAACCGAACTCGTCTATTTAGGTTTTACGGTGTCTAGTCAAGGTCTTAAGGTAGTCCATGATAAGGTGTCGGCTATCTGTAACTTTCCGGTACCTAGTAACGTAAAAGGGATACAACAATTTCTGGGGTGTTCAGGTTACTATTGTAGGTTTATACACAACTATTCAGTCATAGCAGCTCCTTTAACAGATCTTACAAAGAAAGGCATAGATTTTATATGGTCTGAAAAGTATCAACAGACGTTCAATACCTTGAAAGAGGAATTATGCAGTTCACCTATCTTAAAATTCCCTGATTTTAATAAGGAATTTTTTATTGCAATAGACGCCTCAAACCAAGGGGTTGGAGGGGTACTACTTCAGCAATATGATAAACAGTTCTTTCCTATAGCTTTTTATTCACGTAAACTGAATCCCTCTGAAAGTAAATATGCAGTAATAGACAAGAAAGGGTTAGGTATCGTTAACTCACTGGTACATTTTAAGCTCATAATCTATGGCTATCCTGTTAAGGTCCTTACTGAACATAAGCCCCTTACCGAGTTTTTCAAAGGCTTAATCACAGTCCCAAAAGAACTCGGTGGCATATGATCATTCAGGACTTTGAGCCAAGATAGGATACCTACCTGGGAAAGCAAATATCATAGCTGACGCATTATCCCGCAATCCTGCACCATACTGTAAGGAACCATTAGCTGGACTAGAAGATATAGAAACATCCACGCCTATTGTTAAAACCATATCTGAACAAGAAAATTCATTAACCCAAGAGATCGTGCTCAATGAAGACCTGGGTTGGAGCGCTGAACTGGTACAAACTGAACAAAGAAAGGGTCAGCAGTTAAGCAAAATAATAAATGCTTTGAATGGAAATCCTAAAGCAAAAGAATATTTAAAGTATGTGCAGCAGAATTATATAATCAAAAGTAATATTCTGTGTAGCTCCGTGACGAGGAAAAGCCAAAGCACACCTCAGGTGACTAACGACCAGGTAATAGTACCAATCTTTCTTATACCAATTGCCACATTTGTCATGAAAACAAGGGACACATTAAGATACCTGTCAGTTTAGTGGCCTATCCTGTACCAAATCAACCTTTTGAAATAGTACACTTAGAATTGTTAACAGGGTTTTACTAGTCTGACAGAGGAAATAAACACCTCTTAGTGTTAATAGATGCCTTGACACATTATACAGAATTAATAGCACTAAAAACAAAAACCACAATTGAATGCACTAGGAAATTTTATGAGAGCTACATCTGTAAACACGGAATTCCACACATGTAATCTCTGACTCGGGTGGAGAATTCAATAATCATTTCCTCAACTCGTGTGAATTCCTTTGCATTAAGAAAATCAATACCATGATTCATCACCCAGAGTCAAACGGATTGGTAGAGAGAGTAAATAGGAAAGTGTGAATAGGCACAAATTATAATGAAAAGGAATCACGATAAAATCGCTAAACAAACAAAACCATATGCAGTAGGTGATCAAATCTATATTCAAATATATGTGCGTAAAGGTTTGAACTATAAGCTAACGCCTAAGTTTGAAGGCACGTTTATTATTCTAGAAATATTAATGGCAAATAGGCTAAAAGTTCAAAACATATCAAAACCTACTGACATATGGATTGTTCCACTGGCTCATATTTGTAGTCAATGAAAAAGGTGTAGAAAGAAAGGCTAGAAGTGGAAATATGTATACCTATGTGAAACTTACAGGGTAAATAGTATATATGAAATTTGTATGTAAAATTTTTTTATTAGTTTGAAATATCTAATTTAACATGAGTGATTACATATATTTTACTATTTGCAGGTTTCCAACATGAAAATTATATTGTTCGGATTGGTACTGTTTTTTTCAGACATTCTTCTCGTGTGGGCGGAGTGTTAAAACAAAAAACATCCAATTTACACATGGCTCTATCATTGAAAGAACTGAGGATGTATTTATTACAGCGAGTAACGTAAATCTTGAAGTTGACTTGCGAGTGATTTTCTTACCAGAAGATGATGTCATTAACCTTAAAAGCGACTTATCGCATTTTGCTGAATCATTGGATCAATTGCACAAGCGTCATTTTCCTTTCAACCCAGAGAATCCGCTTGCACAGACTTTGTCTGTAGCTGAGATGTTATCTTATGATTTGCAAAACAAGACCGCTGAAGCGGAATGCTTAGCTCGTGAACTTCTTATGGTGGACATTGGGTCATAATAACGTAGAAAGACGTAACCCATTCTTATTCACGGTGCTCAATATTTTTGGGTCCGTTGCAAGTTTAGGTTTGGGAATTGCAAATCGTCTTAAAATTAATTAACAAAATAAGAGAATAGAATTTCTACAACATCAAAATGAATTAATTTTCTCTGAACTTTACAGACAGTTAGAGTCAATAAATCAGCTTATGACATTGGTAAACGAGCATTCTTGTAATATAAATCAGATCATGGATATGCAATATTTACTTGCAACATTAGCATATTACAATTCAAAAGTAGATCATATTCATGGGAAAATTTTACATTTTATTGAAAAATCCAAAGATTATGTAGAAGCAATTACGCTAGCTACAAAGGGAGTTCTTTCGCCGCATCTCTTGCCTATTAAAGACATCATTAACCATAGAGAATATGCGTGAGAAACTTGGCTATGAACCTTTGTTAGGGTCACACAAGATCGAATTTTATTGCAGCTTAATTTCAGTAAGCGTAGAGAATTACAGAATCATGAATAATATTCCCTTGGATTCTTCTGATGCCTGGAAATCTTACAAAATATCTCCGTTTCCCACTTAATGTCTAATAGCTCACTACCAGTAATATCGAATTTTCTGGTTACGTATTAATTTCCCCTAATAAGGGGAACTTTTTACGGTCGTCACACGCTTGAACGTTGTCTGAATTTACTTTACCCTTTTGACAAGAATAAGTTCGCTTACAGGCTGAATAATGGAACCTGGCTACGCTTCGCATTCGAAGAGTTTAACGTCACATGTCCGGACGGATCGTCTACAACTTCAAGACTGTTCATCGCTGTGGACGGCTGCAGTGGAGCAACGCCCACCTATAATGTTAGGGGAATAAGCACCATCATAAGAGAGCAGGCTTATTTCGCGAACTTTTCCTGGACCAACACCTGTTTCTCAGCATTACCTTTGCCTTTTAATGAGAAGGTGGCCCAGCAGCTGTCGAAATTGACTACAATGGACCATACTTCCCACTCTTACTATTCTAGGGAGGACATTCGTTTCTACTGTTTAATAGCAGTGACCCTCGTGCTGATGGTGATTTTAATCATCGCGAATGTATTTGTATGGTGTAGGGCGAGGAAAACAAGTATGGCTGATCAACAGAACGTCGGACCCCACCCAGAGAATTATCCTATGGCCCTTAAGGCATTTGGATTTAGTCATTTAAAATTGGCCATTTCATTTGACTCAAGGAGGTTGTCTGGAACTGTGAATTGTATGAAAAGCTGTTTGAAACGCCAGCTAAATATATATTATATATATATATATATATTATAATTATAGATATATATATATATATATATATATATATATATAATATATATATAATGTATTTTCTGCTAGAGTCACACCTGATCACTTAACAAAGTCACTTTAACCTGGGTATAAATGGCACGCAAAAGTAATTACATATGATAATTTTCTCCTAGTCAGGATTCGAACCTGGGCCTTTAATGCTACGAAACTACGATAACAATGACATTACAACACTGCTTTATGTAATTTGTTTACACGTGTCTACGTTTGTTTTTCAAATGCATCGTTCGATGCGAGCCTAGAATACCATAAACAAATAGCAAAGCAAAAAAGACGAAAAGAATGATCACCACAACACAGAATACCAGAATACGCTACAACATTAAACACTCATTGATATGCAAATATGGCAAACCCATCCCCCTAACACAGAAGAATTAGGTAGGGCCAATTCATTCACCTGAGAATGACTAGGGCACCAGTATACTGGATAATTAGTATGTATACATATGTGTGTGTGTAGAGCATTCTAATGAAGGTAGTTTTTTTGGCTCGAAGGATCTAATGACAAACAAAATAACATTTTTTTCACTGTAATTTTAGGAAATTAGATAAAGAAAAATTCTCATAACTTAGTAATATCTTCAATATCTTTATGTTTGTTTAATGGTACTCTACAATACTCATTTCAGACCTACACTCGCTTACTAATAGTTTCAATATCTTCCTTTTTCTGTAACGCCACCACAAATAAATGCTTTAATATACTCTCGCTTAAGTAACAAATGTTCGTGAAGATTATTTCTTGCATTTATTAACATAGAATTACACTTGGCTCTAAAACCAGGACCCGAGGATCATCTTCGTCAGAGGATCCCATCCCTCTGTATATGTGTGAATCGTGTCTCGTATATCCCATATGTCTCTTTTATGGCTTTTACCTCCCAAGCTCATCTGAGCCATCAAGCAATTTGTTTCCCGGAGAGAAAAGAGTCTGTTGTGCATAATATTTTGTGCAGTAATGGGAACCACATCAGTCTTGGGATTTGGTACGTGAAGGGCTATTATTTGTTCTTGGAGGGAAATTGCTCCAGGAATTACCAGGGAGGAATTGTACTCTTATTATATTAAATCGGGTCAGAATATATATCAGTTGAGTCTGTTGCTAATGTATTCACTAAATTAATTGATAGAATGTTTGATCGTGTCTTATTTGATAAAGTTATCCCTTCTTTCTTAGTGAAATCTATATTATCATAATTTGCACTACCAATGCTGCGAATTTTTCTTTCTAAACGATTTTGAATAGATTTTTCTAGAAAATCTCGTAATAGTATCTTCTGATTGGATATCTTCAAATTTGCGATTAATAAAATCGTATTTCGCTCTCTCTCTCTCTCTCTCTCTCTCTCTCTACTGTACTCTAATGTATAGAGTACACATCTGTCTTGCCTTCAGAACATGAGGAGTCAAAAACAGAACCCTGTTTGGGGCAGCAAATATTCTCTGGGTATCGCTAGATTTTACACACGGCAGAAAAGATAAATTCTCCTTTTCCTTCGCTCGTGATAGACGCTGCTAATGGATTCGCTTCGAGAGAGAATGGCTGCAAAAAATGCTTCCATTCGGTTCTCGTCCTTCCTGAGGAATGTAACGGAATCATTTCGTCTGGTTTTTCTAGCTTATATCCGCTTCTCTTACTATCTTCAATCAGCCAGAGTTTCTTCTCATCTCTCTCTCTCTCTCTCTTCTCTCTCTCTCTCTCTCTCTCTTTCTCTGTAAATTCAAACACTAGCGTTTTTCCGATTTAATCAAATAAATTTTGGAATGAATGTCAAACTGAGGTATTATCCGCCCCCTTACCTTCTGGAACTAGAAGTATAGCAAAGATTAGGTTAGTACCCTGCAGAACTTGTCAACGTTTAACTTTAAATACCCCCAAAGGTCTCGTATATACTTAAAGATGACAATTCTACAGATCTAACGAAGCAATGATCAGCTTTTTACTCTTAGAATAACGTTATGTTCTAAAAAATTAAGATATAATATATATATATATAATATATATATATATATATATATATATATATATATTATAGTATATATATATAGTATATAGTATAGATATATATATATATATATATATATATATATATATATATATATATATATATATATATATATATAATAATAGCAGGACTTCCTTACTGGAACTGGATGACATCTAGCAAAGATACTTATTCAAGAATGATATATTATATATATATATATATATATATATATATATATATATATATATATAATACTATATATATAATATATATATATATATATATATACACGTGTGTGTGTGTGTGTGATTTCCTGTGTGTGTGGTGGTATAGAACGAAACAAGAAACAAGAATAACTTTTTCCCTTTGAAATGCAAACCTCCATGAATATCCCAGAATCTCAAAATATCTTGCATCTCCATTTCTGAAAACATCCAGAGAGATTGAATGCCTTCCATTTGCATCGAATCCAATAACGCTGGCGAGGAAACCTAGGATTCCAAGTTGCTTACCGTGGCTTCAGAAGCAAATATAATCCTCCCAGGAACGTCGAGGAAAGGGATCCAGCCCTGATAAAGCCACGGCTGGACTCTCAAAGGAATCGTATATCATTGTGCCTATGATTCCCTTTAATACAATGGATGGGGTTCAAAGCAATTTATGTTTCTAAAGTAATATCAGCAATAGCTGTTTGTTGTGTATTGGGGTCACCTTCTGTTGATTTTATTCAATTATGATAGGGAGTAATTAATTACGATGGAAGCAAGAAAAATATTGGAATTAATTTTAAGAGAATTTAGGTTCCAAAAGCTTATGGTCGTTTGGTATAAGAAACTTGCTATTATATGAAAATATTAGACAAGGAAAGCCTCCAGTGGGTAATTTTGTGATTAGATATGCATGACCACATATTCATTATTGCAAAATTAACCACATTGATTGAGTTTTACTGATATTGTTATATTATTATTATTATATTATTATTATTATTATTTATTATTATTATTATTATTATTAATTCTTTTAAAAAGGATGGCAGAATTAAGCGAGTGATTTTATATATTGTTTTTTTTTTCTTTTTTCTTTTTTCCACAAATTCCGCTTCTCAGGCCTCAGTGATGTTTCTGAGTAACTGGCCAAAATTCATATTGGGAATTTGTTTCAAAAATTGTAAAGCGCTGAAGGAATCTTTTATTAGAACAGGATATTAATGTGGAGGCTGTAAATGTGAATATATTAGTAATATATGTGTTTTATCAGTTTCTAGTAAAAGATTCATTCAGTATTTACAATTTTTGAAAACTCCCAATATGAATATTGGCCAGGTACTCAGAAACATCGCTGAGCCTGAGAAGCGAATTGTAAGGAAAATAGAAAAAAAAAAAAACAATATATAAAATCAACTCGCTTAATTCTGCCATCCTTTTTAACAGCATTTGCCTAAAGAGGGTCTTCTACCAAATACATGTTATTATTATTACTATTATTATTATTATTGATTATTATTTTTTTTTTGCTCTATCACAGTCCTCCAATTCGACTGGGTGGTTATTTATAGTGGGGGTTGGGGTTCCGGGTTGCATCCTGCCCTCCTTAGGAGTCCATCACTTTTCTTACTATGTGCGCCGTTTCTAGGATCACACTCTTCTGCATGAGTCCTGGAGCTACTTCCAGCGTCTAGTTTTTCTAGATTCCTCTTCAGGGGATCTTGGGATCGTGGCCTAGTGCTCCTGTGATTATGGGTACAATTTCCACTGGCATATCCCATATCCTTCTTATTTCTATTTTTCAGATCTTGATACTTATCCATTTTTTCCCTCTCTCTTCTTCCAACTCTGGTGTTCCCCATGGATATTGCGACATCAATGAGTGATACTTTCTTCTTGACTTTGTTAATCAACGTCACGTCTGGTCTATTTGCACGTATCACCCTATCCGTTCTGATACCATAGTCCCAGAGGATCTTTGCTTGATCGTTTTGTTTCTATCACTCCCTCAGGTTGGTGCTCGTACCACTTATTACTGCAAGGTAGCTGATGTGTGCTTGCAGGCTGGCCCAGTGGAGGGCTTTGCCACTGAATTATGCCTCTTTTTGTACTGGTTCTGTGCAAGTGTCGGGCATTCGCTTGCTATGTGGTTTTATGGTCTCATTTTTCGTATTGCACTTCCTATATATGGGAGAGATGTTATTTCCGTCTATCGTTCTTTGAACATATCTGGTTCTTAGGGCTGATCTTGTGCCGCTGTTATCATTCCTTCAGTTTCCTTCTTTAGCTCTACCCCTCTGTAGCCAGTTGCCATGTGTCATCGCTGACTAGTTCTTTAGTCTTTGTCTCATGTATTGTCCGTGCATTGGTTTGTTGTGCCAGTCCTCTGTTGTGTCTGTCATTCTCCTGTCTCTGTATATTTTCTGGGTCTTCGTGTACTTTGTATTAGTCCTTCTCCCATGCACTCTTTAGCCACTCGTCTTCACTGGTTTTCAGATATTGCCCCAGTGCTCTGTTCTCGATGTTGACGCAGTCCTCTATACTTAGTAGTCCTCTCCCTCCTTCCTTTCGTGTTATGTATAGTCTGTCCGTATTTGCTCTTGGGTGTAGTGCTTTGTGTATTGTCATATGTTTCCTGGTTTTCTGAATCTATGCTGCGGAGTTCTGCCTTCGTCCATTCCACTATTCCTGCGCTGTATTCTGATTACTGGCACTGGAATATTATTATTATTTACGTAACAGAAACATGAAACAGGAAAGTAAGTTCTCTCTCTCTCTCTCTCGCTGTCTTCACCAAGTTACCTTTAGACTTTATATTCGTCTGTTTATATTATATATATTATATATATATAATATTATATTATATATATATATTATATTATATATATATATATATATATATATATAGTATATACTCCATTCTTTTCTTTAAATAATCTCCTCCCTTCCAGGATATAACCAAATATTTTCTTCCTTTTTTCATGGTATTAAAACAGGTTAGAAAAATAATCATGTTTTGATGCCTTTAAGAAAGTAAGGTAACATTTGCAATATTTTTTTTTATTGTTTCCTTTCTTTTCCATATTTTCATATTTTTATTCAGGAAAATGTAAATGAGAGAGAGAGAGAGAGAGAGAGAGGAGAGGGATGAGAGAGAGAGAGAGAGAGAGAGAGAGAGCAAATTAAAATTAAAATTATGACGTTAATTGTCAATTTGCATTGGTTATTCATTCACATATAATACACACACACAAACACACACACACACACACACACACCACAGAGAGAGAGAGAGAGAGAGAGAGAGAGTTCAAATTAAATTTTAATGTTAACTGCCAAAATTACATTGGTATTCATTCACATACACGCACACACACACAAACACACACACGCAGAGTTCAAATTAAATTTTAATGTAATTGCCAAATTACATTGGTATTCATTTACTTAAAGAGAGAGAGAGAGAGAGAGAGAGAGAGAGAGAGAGAGAGAGAGAGAGAGAGAGAGAGAAAACACGACCTTTCACCTTTCAGTGTTCTGCAAGATTTAGAAGCCGATGAAACGAGCAGCGCTTTAATGTTCATGTGGCGCCTCTTGGAAATTATGAAATGATAAATGATATACAAACATAAATTCTATGAATTAATTAAATGCCGAATATTATGTATGGTCTAAGCGTTTGCTGATGTTATGAAACCCTTTATGACGCGTAGTTATGGCAAATTATTCTGTTGCAAAACATGAATTTAATCATCTAGTTAATCATCCTAATGCATGATCTGCCTGGTGACCTTGGGACAAAAAGAAGCATTTCACATTAATGTGGAGCTGTGAATGTGAGGTATATTAGTAAACATATGTGTTATCAGTTTTCTAGTATGCTTGAAGCATTTCCTATTAATGTGGAGTCCATGAAAGTGGAGACATTAAAAATACCATTATATGTATAATAGGTTTTAAAGTATTTTGGAACCATTTCTCATTAATGTACAATCTATGATGTGGAAATATTAGTATAAATACTAATATATATATATATATATACATATATATATATATATATATATATATATATCTATATATATATATATATATATATCTATATATAGATATATATATAGATATATATAGTATGTTACTAATATCTCTACATTCACAAATTTTACATTAAATGTGAAGCGGTTTCAGAATACTTTACAACCCATTATATATATATATATATATATATATATATATATATATATATATACATATATATATATATATATATATATATATGCGTGTGTGTGTGTGTTTGTGTGTGTGTGTGTGTATGTATGGATAACTTGATCACGAAGTATATAAAACGTGATGCTATATGTAAATAAAGGTTTTTGCCACGAAGGAAAAAAATGAAAAGCGAGATAGCCAAGCACTTTCGGTCTAGTTCGACCCTTTACTCAGGCACAACTGATCTTACAGAGAAAAAACATAGTCAAAGTAGGCTTAATATCCAAACTGACACTTACAAGATTAAGCCTACTTTGACTATGTTTTTCCTCTGTAAGATCAGTTGTGCCTGAGTAAAGGGTCGAACTAGACTGAAAGTGCTTGGCTATCTTGCTTCTCATTTTTTTTCCTTCGTGGCAAAAGCCTTTATTTATACATAGCATCACGTTTTATATACATCGTGATCAAGTTATTCATCATGAGCTGCTTCGTCACCTCTTTCTCCAAGTCCTAACTGGCGGCGCACTCTACCAGAATTCGCCTGAAATTCCTGTAAAAATGCCTGGCGGAACAAGTGTTACCCAAATCATTGCTACCACGCCGCATAAGAAGATACGATCAACATCCTTTTAACGAATTTTCTTCAATGATGTTAAAACGTCACATTGCTGCCTCGAAAATGGAGGAAGAGGAGAAATTTAAAGAACTGGAAAAAGCCCGATGTAATTTCAACTACTCGATTCCCGCTGATTGGAAACACGCATTAAGGCAAGAAATATATGGAAAACTTCATAGAACTACAGGAACTTTGATTAGAAAACTGGACAGAAAGTTAAACAACCTTATCAACAACAGTGATTGGACCAATAATGCTAGAAGTGATTGTGTGGTGAGTTTATCAAGCAAACAAATAAGTGATAATGCAGTGCATGCATTAGGCTTTGGGTTGTCTTTCTTCATTTGTAACAAACCTTCAGCTTTATCAATAGCGACATCTCTATATAAGTTTATAAAATACTGTGACCTACCACAAAATCATTTAGACATTATCAAAGGCATGACATATAGTGCTACGCATGCCTATCATGAAAATAACTTTACCGCTCGCTACAGAAAAAGTTTAAAAGAATTGAAGAATGATAATAGCTTACACATTACTAAGGCTGATAAATCCAAAAGTTTAGTATTTCTGGACAAAACTGACTACATATCACGCATGCCATACTTTACTAGAAGATGAAATAACTTACAAAAAACTCGCAAAAAATCCGTTGGACCAAGTAATAAAAAACTTTAATATCAATATCAAACAAATTCTTAAAGATAAAAAAGAACTTTTGTGTAAGTTAACTGTAAAGTGTCCCTCATTACCTTATTTATATGGCCTAGTCAAAACTCATAAGGAAAACAAAACTATGCGCCCAATTATTAGTACTGTAGGATCAATCGCTTATAAACTATCTAAATACCTTACTAAATTGTTATCCCCGCTACTAGGAACTGTATGTAATTCACACATCCAGAATTCTCTTGATCTTGTGGAAAAATTAAATAACATTGTTTTTTGTCAGTTTTGATGTATGTTCCTTGTTTACAAAAGTCCCTATTGACTCTGTGCTAAAATATTTAAGTAATGAACTTGTACTGCATGAATTGCCTATGTCCGTTAGTCACATAATTTCATTGATTAAGTTATGTATTTGTGATTGCAGATTTATTTTTAATGGAGAATATTACCAACAAATATTTGGTATGACCATGGGTAACCCTTTATGGATCACCTCTCCTTTCAAACTTACATATGGAATTTTTTGAAAGAAAACACCTCCCGAATATCACACTTGTCCCTTTAAAATGGTACAGATATATAGAAGACATCTTAGTAGTCTTACCTGTTGGTATCGATGTAAATGATTTATTGTCTAATTTGAATAATTTAGTGCCATCCATAAAATTCACTGTTGAAATTGAAAATAACAATGTCATCCCTTTCCTAGATGTATTAATACATAGAGAATCTTGCCAATGTAAATTCAGTATTTATTCTTGACAAAGAAATAGAATACATAAAAAATATAGGAAATGATCTGTTACCCACCTTATTTAATTGATTTATGTTATCAAAAAGCTCACAAAAAGTTTTATAGTGTTGCTCTTAATGAAAAAGGAATGCCTAAAAATGTACTTAGCTTACCTTACTTTCGTGGATTTGAAACCATAAAATCAATAAATAAATCGTTATTGTTAAATGTAGTTAAAGATATGCTAATTAAGAAAAACCCCGTAACAAATAACAACATCATTTACAAAATTCTTGTAAGGATTTCCCATCGTTTTACGTTGGTCAGTCAAGTAAAAATATATGTGTACGTATAAAGCAGCATATGTATTCAGTTAGAACAGCCCAGACTTCAAATGCACTGTTTATCCATCTGAGTGAAAAATCTCATTGTATTAATTGGGGTGATACCTCTGTAATTGCTAGATCTAATGATTATGTTTGAAGAAATTGACTGGAATCAGCAATTACACAAATCACTAATAAAAACAACCTAAATCTTAGTCCGGGAATGTACCATTTGGACCCATATATTTGTAAAATGTTTATGAAGGACCTTAAAATAAATGAACTACTAATAAATTAGTTCCATATGTATCTAGTTATTATCTCTCTCTCTCTCTCTCTCTCTCTCTCTCTCTCTCTCTCTCTCTCTCTCTCCTCTCTCTCTTACTCGATATATTTATATTTTTTTTCGTCTTTTCATTAATAATTTTTTTGGGGAACATTTTTGTAAATTTCATGATAATAAGTTGTATATGCCTCCTTTTTTTCAAAATGTATTGTTTTCTGGATGAATCATTTGTTGACCGTGTGTGTATCCTCCAAGGTGTGGCTGCCCTCAGGCGTTTCCTCGTTTCTGTAGGGTGAAATCGACCTTATTGCTAATCTTGTAGTGTCAGTTTGGATATTAAGCCTACTTTGACTATGTTTTTCCTCTGTAAGATCAGTTGTGCCTTAGTAAAGGGTCGAACTAGACCGAAAGTGCTTGGCTATCTCGCTTTTAATTTTTTTCCTTCGTGGGAAAAAACCCTTATTTATGCATATATTATATATTATATATATATATATATATATATATATATATATATATATATATATATATATATATAATCGGTTGTAAAGTATTCTGAAACCGTTTCACATTAATGTAAAATCTATGAATGTAGAGATATTGGTAAAATACTATATGTGTATTTAAGATTAAAATATTTTTGGAAAGCGCCTTTTTTTAGAAAATTCAAAATGACAGCTGATAATTCTGATATTCAGAAAGAACTGGAATACGGTTTCAAGGCCATTTTAAGTTTCGTATGAGGTTATCAAAGGAACACGTATAACTACAATTTAGAAAATTTAACGCTTTCAAGATTAACATTTCTCTGTTTAGCAGTATATCTTTTTAGTTCTCTGAAAAAGATTTTTAGTCCTCCCTCAGATCTTAAAATACAAGGCTGAGGCTAGGACTGCAATTGGTATGTTGATCATCCACCCTCCATTCATCAGACGTACCAAATTGCAGCCCTCTAACCTCGGTGGTTTTTATTTGATTTATGGTTAAATGTAGCTAATATGCGTCTGGCAACGATATAGGCCAGGCCACCACGACCGTTTGGAGAGTTTCATGGGCAGTAGCTGGGAGTTTCATGCAGGATGAAACGCTGTTCAGAAAACTCAATTGCACGGAAGAAACTTCGGTGCATTTTTACTTGTTTTTATTTTATTTCTATTTTTTTTATGACGGAAAAGGGATTTCCCTTTTCGCTACGTATAAAAGAGTTGAATGTATTTTTCGCAAACGGGTAGTTTTAGTGAAGTTACGATTCACGAATATTTTTGGCAAAGTAAACAAGTTCAGTCTATAATATTTTAGTTATGTTTTCGAGTTGAAACTGAAACCTAAATGAATGTAATTGCTTCGGTGATATACACAATACAAAGGTTTGTCCTGCGTTACTATATTTAAGTCAAGGATAAAATAAATGACAAATAAATCATATATAAAGTTACTACCTGGGGCATTTTGAATTTCCTACAAAAAGGATTTTAAGAATTAATAATTTCCTGTTTCCAGAGGTATCAGAAAAGTATAGTGATGCAGTGAACAGCTGAAAAAAGAAGTAATATATTTACATACAAAGACTATAAAGTTCGAAATTGAACGTTTTCTGTTTTTTTTCATAAAATGGAAAACATGAAAACAAAATTAATAGTTTTTTTCAGAATTTATTCTGTTTTGTCGAAGACTATATTACCGGAAAAAACTAATTCCAATTAAAAAAATATAATCTGGAAGAATATACTAGAAAATATAAAGGTTCGTCACAGTCAAAAGTGGAAATGTAAAAGAAATTTATTTTTATAAAATAAAGAAAACGTAATAGAAAATCTTAAAAGCCTCATGAATATCACTAAAATGATTCAACTGGAATATCACGAATCTGTAAGTGCAACTATTATTTTATGAAAGATTATATTTATTATTTTAATTAAAGGAGACGTAGTATTACCTTGCACAAATTCAGTACAGATTGCTCTTTTTTTCTGTTACGCTTTTTTTTTTTATTTTTTTTTTTATCTTACTTCGAAGTGAACCGTAAGTCTTGAAGCTAAGCAGGCAAAAGTGGACCACAACATTCAATATTTATGACACTCCTGGGGTTATCTATGGAGACAAGAAGTGAAGGACAAGTGAAAATCAATTCGCCTAAGGATACATTATGTAAGGAGGAAGGTCCAGAACTGAAGAGAGAGGAGAGAGAGAGAGAGAGAGAGAGAGAGAGAGAGAGAGAGAGTTACAAGGAGTTACAAGGATTAGATGTCTCAAAGACTTCTTAGTCCACCCAAGGAGACATCATCGTGTGCTCACTTATCTCTAGGAGTAGGTTTTACTGTTCATTCACAGTGTCCTAATGAGAGAGAGAGAGAGAGAGAGAGAGAGAGAGAGAGAGAGAGAGAGAGAGAGAGAGAGAGGGTCAGTAGTTAATTCGGCAAATAATTGTTTTATTAAAGTGGATGTAAGTCATTGGTCCGCATTCGTGTGAAAATGAATATAAGGTCTATTAGGCCTTGTGACACTTGTAAAAGAAATGGATAATCTCTCTCTCTCTCTCTCTCTCTCTCTCTCTCTCTCTCTCTCTCTCTCTCTCTCTCTCATCAGCTTGTAGTCCATTTTTCCTTAATACCTGTAACCGATATACTTTGCTGTGAAAGTGTTATTTACCTTATTAGAATATCTAGTAACTTAAGGAATGAAGAATCATGGTTAGTGTCATAAGAATCCACAATTATATATTACAGTATATTACTATGTATTACATAGTAATACTCTAATATATAATTGTGGATTTTTATGACACAGATTGTTCTTCACGAGATTGTGTATTTCTTAACAATCATGGTTATATTATACGGCGATTAAGTGGTAATATTAAATGGTCAAATTCATAAGAAAATATGGGTATTTTCACATACCTTCAACAAGAAGCAATTTAAATATTCTTCGTAAACGTCAAGAAATCTCCCGCAGATGATAGGAAAGAAATCATGGGAATATAACCTTTTATACTTTTTTTTTTTTTTTTTTTTTTACTTCGTCGACATCAAACGTCGACAGCACCAATTTCGAGGTAATTCTCTCCTTTCATTCACATTAAATGGGAATTTCCTTCAAAAAGATTCGAAACCTTTTTCACTTGTCGAATTCAAGGTATCCGATCACATTTCCATTACTCTCTCTCTCTCTCTCTCTCTCTTCTCCTCTCCTCTCTCTCCTCTTCCTCTCTCTCTCTCTTCTCTTCTCTCTCTGATTTTATTTTATATTTTATTTTATAAAAGGTATTGATATAAGTATTTGGTTAGTTATTTGTCATGCGATAATCGATGTTTTTTTTATTTGCTAATATTTTTGTAATAAAAACAACATACTGGCTGCAATACGGTTGCAAATGCAACGATGCTACAAAATGTAGGTAAATTTTGATCAGAAATGACTACAATTATCATCATTGGCCCTAGCCCCATTTATACCGAGTTAACTACTGATTTAAACAAACTAATGATTTCCCAAACTCTTTTCCTTATGACTCTTATTGTTTCGTCAAACTATTAGAGAGAGTTCATATGAAGAAATAATACATCAAGGGTAGGAATCTTAAATATGACCTGATAAGTAGCAAGTTGTTGTATTATTTGATCATACACTGGTACACAAATCAATCATTTATCATATCTGTAAATATAATAAGGATGATAAAAGTCAGTATGAGCGAAGGCTAAACGATGTTTTACGGTCCCTCCACCGCCGAAGTGCAACAGAAGTGACGACAGAGCCTCTAGCGGCCAAGAAAAGAACCAAAGGAATACCTAAGCAAAGGTCCCCTGTGGGATTATGATAAAGATATTAGCTGTCTTACGTAATACGTGAGGTTTTCTTAATATAATATATATTAGATATATATATATATATATATATATATATATATATATATATAATATATATATATATACATATATATGTATTGATATATATATTATATATATATATATATATATATATTTACATATATATATATATATATATATACAAGCAATATTCCAATTTTGTAACTAAAACCTTTTTAAAAACCAAACCTACTTTTTGATTTTGATATATATGGATTTGTAGCAAAATTTTATATAAGTTTATAAAGTTTTGCATTAAGAGAATTATTCAAATAATGTTAATTATTGAAATGTAATTGCATTTTTTATAATAAAAGATAATAAATAATAATAAATAGTGACTTAATTGCATTTTATATGTGTAGTTCAGTGAAGGATTCATACAGAAATATGTACTTGGAG
>NC_061090.1:35408243-35418243 GCF_015104395.2 Macrobrachium nipponense
TGGATTACTAGATTGGTATTCAAAAGGTTACAGACTTCAATATTAACTTGTTGCTGTGAGTCACAGTGTATAATGCTTGTGTCGTGGACAGTCCGTTGATTTTCAGAGTGTCGGGAAGAATTAAAATTTCAGATCCTGGCAAAGTCTTTTTTACACGCACCAAGATATTTGATGGTGCATTTGTCTCGAGAATTTGCGTGCAAGCTGCTATTGCGGGTGTGCGAGAATTCTGTTGGGTGGCTTGAACAATATCTTCATTTATGAGACAAGTGATTGGTTCTTCTATATAGGCTATTGTTTGATTAACTGTCTCTTTATAAACACGCCATGTTTGGCAGGAGCTAAGATAATGTTTTGTATGCCCACAGATGGGTATCCTACAATTACAGCTGGATACATATAAATGTTTTCTACAACTATAAAGGTATCTGTAAGCGTGCGCTTACCCACCCTGTACTGAATCTGAGTCACGCCTACGACACTTAACTCGTTATTGCCAATTCCTGAAAGTCGTACTTCGGACTTCTCAATAGGGAAGTTCGAAAGCAACAAACGGTGAGTCCGTAACTCCATGATATTACGTGGACTACTGGAATAAAAAAAACAATGTAAATGGCTGATATTCTAAATTTACGGCATGTAAAGTAGGGCGTAATTCATCATTACTGATTATAGCGTGTATTGCATGAAAATCTACGGGAGCCTGCTCTGATTTTTTTTATACGGTCCCGTGATTCATAGGAGAATTCTGGGATTCACCTAATACTTCTAGGTGATTAAATTTATTTTTTAATTCAAAACGTGTTGATATAAATGACCCAACATCACTCTCCCCCCGCTGAAGTCGCCTATGTGGAATTTGCTTTGCTTTGAACACTCAGAAAATTTGACTGACTTTGACTGTTTTGGCTAGATGGCCCAGGAACTGAGTTCCCTGAAGTCCAATTTGCTTGTTTCTGATTCTGAGCAGAGTTATTGTTTCCTTCTTTCTTTTTGTGATAATGTGCATACTTCTTCTTATTATCATTGGCAACGTTTTGTGTTTTTAACGTTACCTTGTTGCTGATTACGTGAAAAACATCTAGCGTAAGAATGACTTGAGCTATTATGGATTGAACAATAACGCATATGACAGTCTGAAACCATGTGACCCACTCTTTTATAACTAAAACAAGTTATCCCTGCTGCATTATTATTAACTATATTTAATTGCTGTGGTTTACTTCCATTCTTTGCAAAAATTTGAATAAGTGAGGGATCCAGGTCTGCTCATTTAGACATATGTTTCTTAATTTGTTTAAATATGTCTAATTCCGTGCTATCTGGCAATAGCGCTTAATCAAAACACTGTACCAAGGCTTCTGGAAACATAGCTGTTATGAATGTTAAGTATGTTAGCCTAATAACATTTTTTAAAGTCATGTCATTCCCTGCAACCCAAGTGGTATTGTTTAGAGTATCTAGATATTCATTTAACCGGTCTGCAATGAGTGCCGCCCTATCTACTATTTTCAGTTGAGCCATAGAGACCCATTTAAGGATATTCCTCAAGGCTAGAACTACGTCCAAGGCTTCTTCACTGCCATATATGGATCGCAATTTAATTTTGAATTCATCCCAAGTATCAGTTTCTTGGAAAGAAAAGCCTCTCAGATAGGAACCTGTGTCCCCTTTTGCGAAATCAATGAAGCTTTTAGCTTCCTGTAACTGTAAGGACGGTACTGTGATGCTTTTTGCTTTTAAGTGAGCATCCACTGAGGATATCCATGACTCAACGCCCTGGGGCAAAAACCCATTCACATGCCCTTGAAAAGGAACTATTGCTGACCTAGCGCCAACTAATGTAACCATCTGGTTACTGGTTGCAGAGGTACTCGGTACTGGATTGGACATCTTTACTTTTTGTTTTTTCTTATCACTGTGATTCCTAGCAACCCTGTCGTAAAATCTGTATGAATACACACGTCCACTGCGTAAACGCATATGCAATATTTAATAAAATGTGTTACAGAATTAATAGTGTCCCCAAAATGATAAGATTAAGTACAGAAAATATGATAAAAATATTTCAGGAGAACTCCCAGAAAAAAAAAAAAGTTGACAGAAACACAAAGATAAAAAGCCCGCACGAGCGAAGTACCAATGATGTAGATAGTTTCCTGTAAGAAAGTAAGATTAACAATGTCTTGTAACTCACCCTCAGGAACACGATTGTCGACCTGCGTAACGAAATCACTCGAAGACACACCAAATTATTAGCAAGTTTGTACTATAGAGAAAAATCCCTGTGTTTTGATGATGTCAAGGCCACTTCAACGTCACCTTCCCTTTTGCGACCCAGTTTCTCTGCTCGCGCTGTTATTGTTTGTTGCTATGATTCTTTTGCCGTTGCGCTGGGTTGATGATGATCCGATGCTGAAGACACGTCCTGCTGAAGTTCTCGAAGTTCCACACTGTTGAAGACGCCCAATATACGATGTTTAAGCCTCTTGATATAAAAATGTATGCTTAATTTGTTTCATTACGAAACTCGTGGATGAATGTCATCTCGGTACGATCAGAATGATACTCGTGTTGCCGTCAGCAGCATTGGCTGAGACACGAAGTTGCTTGTAGATTCTCTTGCCTCGCCTTCATTGATATGTTTCTAAGATTTGTAAGTCTTCGGTAGATAAGGGTTCTGCTAACTGCCACCAAATATGAGGGTGTCGCCTTGCAATTGGTTACTTTCTGACCTGCGATGATATTCGCAAGTATCGGTTGGTATACATCACATCTTCGTCAAGTATCATGTCCGTGATGATATTTCTTCTAAGTCTTGTATGTAGGTTTGAAGACGGTAAAACACATAGTGAAATAACAAGTTATATTTAACAAGTTTACATCACAATGATATCTACAGGAAGATTTGGATAGCTCTTCAAGCGGAGGGGTGTGATAGAAGTCTGATATACAATTTTGTTGCGAGAACTTTAGTCGAGCGATACATTGCACAATGTTACACAAACACACGAGTATACGGATCTAGGTCTGTGACGTAGGCACAGAGTATCATGAGAACGACACATGTATTTTGCCAATGGGGCATCGGTTGGCGTTACCTTTTTAAACTGATTATCTAGGTGTATACAAATGAAGATGTGATACAAAGCGTCGTCAAAGCAAACTCAAGGCAATGTCAGCTATTCACTAACGCTTGTTTAGAAATGCTGCAAGATCCTACTTGAACACAGGAGTCATCACATTAACACAACATGTTGCTACACATAATATATATATATTATATATATATATATATATATATAATATATAATATATATATATATATATATGTATATATATATATATATATATATATATATAGAAGCTTTGGTGTTCAAAACGGGACCACAATGAAAAAAAGCAAAAAACTTCATTCATTTACTGAACATCGTCAAAGCCTAATGTTCACAGCAGACATTCCATATCTCATAAAAGGATATGAGAGAGAGAGAGAGAAGAGGAGAGAGAGAGAGAGAGAGAGAGAGAGAAGCTTCGGGAGCAATGTAGATAGATGCTTGGTGAGAGAAGCAGAATGCAAAGTGATGTTTTAATGAGAGCAGACAGTCGGTAATTGGCCATTATGGGAACTCGTGAAGGCATAAGCTCAACATTTCAAGTTAAGGAGAAAAGGGGATAATAAGAAGATAATATCCACTTAATACCTAGAATTAAGTACAGATCGCTCCTCCATTACATTTAAAACAAGTGAAGTATATCTTAGTTTAACCAGACCACTGAGCTGATTAACAGCAGCTCACCTAGGGCTGCTGGCCCAAAGGATTATATTTTTATTTACGTAGGTAGGACCCAATTGGGTACCTAGCAACGGGACTTACAGCTTACTGTGGGATCCGAACCACATTATATCGAGAAATTTCTCATCATCAGAAATAAATTCGTCTGATTCCGCTTTTGTCAGCAGTTGGGAGCAAACTCGGGTTACCAACATGGCAGGCGAGTACACGACCGACTCGCCACATGAGGAACTATATATAAACTATATTTTAAACCAATGTCTGACCAGAACATCTGAAAAAACTGTAGGTGTTTATGGTATAATTTCACTGTAGGCGTTTATAGTACAATTTTCCAATTCCCCAGCAGCTATAGTAGATTCGCATCAAACGCGCATTTGATGTCTAGGCCAGTCCCTCAGGACGCTCCTGATTGGCTGTTGATAAGCCAATCACAGGGCTGAAAACTCTCAGTCTCTCGAGAGATTTCACATGGGTAGGATCTATATTCTGCATCTCCTAAGGGATACACCTTTCAAAAGTATCCTTTATGAGAGGGGGACCGTATGTCCTGCCTATGTGAACTCTCGAAAGAGACTGAGAGTTTCCTGCCATGTGATTGGGTTATCAACAACCAATCAGTAGCGTCGTAAGGGACTGGACTAGACATCAAATTCACGGTTGATGTGAATCTACTATAGTAAAGTCTCTTTTCCTCTACATTTACCGAATGACCTATCACCTTATCATTACAATCTTTCTATTATTAGAGGGAAGATTGCACAATCAGAAATGAGAAAAAACAAGAAGGGTCACCTGCACAGGTAATGTTTGGTTAAACATTTGATGCGAGATCGTTGATGGAAACAGATCAGACATATCCAGGAATATTTAATTACATTCAATTCAAGATCAATTTCCTGGAAGGAAAAGAGTTTCCCAGTATCGAATCATTGTGTGTGTCAGAGAGAGAGAGAGAGAGAGAGAGAGAGAGAGAGAGAGAGAGAGAGAGAGAGAGAGAGAATAGTAGGACAGAAATTAATTGCATACCTGGAGAACAGTTTCCATGAAGGTAAAAGTTTCTCTCGATAACATTTCACTGTATGTGTGTGTCAGAGAGAGAGAGAGAGAGAGAGATAGTAGAACAAATTAGCTACATACCTAGAGAACAGTTTCTTTAAAGGTAAAAGTTTCTCTATCACTGTGTGTGTGTGTCGAGAGAGAGAGAGAGAGAGAGAGAGAGAGAGAGAGAGAGCAATATCAGTTAACTAAGTTCTTAGGAGAAACGATAGTGCAGAATCTACCGAAGAAAATAGAAAAAAAAATATTAGAAATTCTACAACCACCGCTGCCAACATATAACCAATCTAATAGATGGATTCTTTTCCCATTTAAGTTATCTCCCTTCCTTGATTATAACTGACTCCATTTAAATGTGAGATATATAAAATTCGGATTCTAAATTAAACACCAAATAATTGTAGACTTTGAATTCAAAATAGTAATTCTAGAAAGGACGCTGCAAAAAAAAAAAAAAAAAAACACAGCCGCTAATTGTACCAATTACATAGAATATATCTGAAATCTTCCAGTTGACTTATTTACTCGAATAGGTCACTCAATCACCCTTTGGCATACAGACCAACTGCGACAACAGGAAATGACAGATGCAACGGTAATCATCATAATGGCCACGACAAAAATCCGTAATGATATCGTTAATGACGTGCCTCTTGATATTAAATGATGTGTCATTAATTACTGCAATGGGAGATAAAAATTGAAGCATAACAGTCATGGTAATGATGCGGGAATACGATTCGTAATATTCGTTATCAAAGCTTGTACTATGATGCATGTTAATATAACACAACGTAATGTTTACCAAGAATTTTTGTGTAAGTATACACTGCAACGTATCAGAGAGAGAGAGAGAGAGAGAGAGAGAGAGAGAGAGAGAGATCGTAATTATGGTGCCTAGTCTTAAATTAACTGGTCTTCATCGTAAGATGTCTCTCTCTCTCTCTCTCTCTCTCTCTCTCTCTCTCTCTCTCTCTCATAATTATAGTGCTTAGCCTTAAATTTACTGGTCGTCACGGTAAGCCGTGTGGCTGAAAAACTCTCTCTCTCTCTCTCTCTCTCTCTCTCTCTCTCTCTCTCTCTCTCTCTCCCCTTGGTAAAACATAGTTCGTCCTTTATCCATCGAGGTCCGGCCCCTTTTAGCAGCTTCAACTGCGACACCGATGCTTAAAATTCAACCCGAGAAAAACTCTAGTTCTAAATCTATTTGGTGGAAGGTTTAACAGAAAACGTGACATACGTCTTGCGGTTTTTATTCTATTTCATTTTTTTCCGAGTTCCTGACATTATTTCAAACTAAGTTTTTTATTTTCTATTACATAAATGGAGAAAGTTGCCGGAGGTGTAAAGATTTCGATGGGTGGGTCACTGGTTTGTCGTCTACGTTACTTGCTTTATGCAAAAACTTTTTCCATACTCATTGAACAAAATTCTACTAAATATTTCATTTGCGTAGAATAGTTATTTATTTTTTTCTCTACAAAGGACAAGTCAAAGCTAATTCACTAAATTATAAGTGATACATCATTATTTACTATATATATCGAAAATTTATAAGGGTTATAATCTTCGTGGGTGAGATCATGCAACCCCATTATCAGGAATCGTAATTTGAAAAAAAATATTAGTCCGCAATTCTAATAATAATAATTGGGAAGGAGGCCTTCTTTGAGGAAAGTAGCATTGAATACAATAGCTGTTTTAACGGCATTTAATTTATATAGAATCTTCTCATTTCTTCTTATTATCTTTTTCTCGTCAGCATGTAGCTGGTGTATTAAGTTTCCTAAGGACATGTAAAGATTTTCATTTGCCTTAGGTTTATTCCTCTAACGTGTCGACAGCGCACAGACAGTCATCTATGAGAGTTTACAGTAAAGTGAATTAAGATACATTTTACAAGTATGGAAGTTCGCGTACAATCAGTGAGTGGGTTGGTAGGCAGGGATTTCAATTGGTCGTTGGATGGTAACGAAATCTCTCCCTAAGGCGTTCAGATCTGCGTGATCTGGCCGGAGTTATTAGCGTCGGTTGGGTGTTGGTTGGGGTACCCATCTCTTGGGCGGCAGGTACTGCTGCAGGCTGTCCAGTTTTCTCCCGCTTTCTCTCTCTGCTTCTTCCTCTCTTTTTCTCTCTCTTACTCTCTTTCTCTCTCTGCAAGTTCCTCTCTCTCTCTCTCTCTCTCTCTCGTCCCCTCTTTCTCACTCTTTCTCTCTCTGTCTCGTTCTCCTTCTCACTCCTCTCTTCTTCTCCTCTCTGCTTGGTTCCTCTCTCTCTTTCTCTTTCTCTCTCTGCTTGTTCCTCTCTCTCTCTTTCTCTTTCTCTCTTTCCCTCTCTCTGTTCTCTCTCTCTCTCAGCCTTTCTCTCTCTCTCTCTCTTTCTCTCTCTCTCTCTCTCCCTCCTCGATCTCTCCTCTCTCTCTCGTGGCGGTATACGGAGTCGGTTGGTTTTCTGTGCTATTTCTTCTTATGATGGTAGGTAGAAATTCTCTTTCTTTTACCGTTATGATAGCCGGTTTTTTCTCTAATATGGTTTTTAATTGCTCCTTCTTCTGCGTGGCAGGAAATCCTCTTGGACAGTTTCACAGAAGCCATACCAACGTAAGAGCCGGGACATCTAAGGACGGGGCATAGGAATGGTAGACTACATTCGACTGTTTCAAGAGGTCTCTTGCTGGAGGGGTCGGGTTGTTCTTCATAATAAGGTCCCGGGTACGTCTGTTTTGGTAATAAATTACAAGTTCGAGTTCTTTGTCGGCTTCGGTAGGGGTCACATTCTCTTTGATGATTTTTCTCAAAACATCTACGTCCTCGCGGTGACGTGCGTGCATTCTTGCTTTGTAATACAGCTTGATCTTCTCATGGGGGTGGGGCTGCGGTTCCTCACTCTCGTCCTACCACCGATCCAGCGCTGTTCGGACTTCTTTATCAATAAGTCGATTCGGATACCCGTTATTAACGAGCATCTGAGTTACTCGGTCGAGTTCTTTGTGAGTGTCCTGTCAGGAAGAACAGTGCATGAAGGCCCTCCGAATGTAGGCCCTGACTGTACTGTTCTTGAATCGCGCAGGGCATTCGCTGTCACCATTCAGACAAAGCCCTAAGTTTGTTTGCTTTCTATACACAGATGTTTTTAGGCTATCGTCGATCTTGGAGACGAGGACGTCGAGAAAGGGGAGATGGCCTTCCTTGCTGAATACGACGGTATAATTCAGTGAACTGCACTGCTGGAACATGCGCCGGACTGCTTCAACCTCTTCCTCATTCTTGGCTTGTACAAAGATATCGTCGATGTACCTTGCATATTTGCGGGGTTTTCTAATATTGGAGAAAACTCTCTCTTCCACAGTACCCATATATAAGTTGGCGAATAGGACACCAAGAGGGGAACCCATCGCGACTCCATCTTTTTGTCGGAACATCTGGCCTTCTTCGTACATATCTCGAGGAGTGTCCGCAGGGATACTTCTGGGATAATCAGCTGGGGTGTTGAGGGGTCCCTGTAGATACGGTCCATAATGATATTGATGGTCTAGTCGACAGGGACGTTCGTGAAAAGCGATTCTACGTCCAAGGAGGTGATAGTGCCTGTTCCTGGGGAGTCTCGGATTTCTTCGAGGAATTCCGTTGAAGAGGGCAGGCTATATCGGCTTGGTACGTAGGGCGCCAAGATTAGATTAAGAAGCTTGGCCAATCTGTACGTGGGGGCGGGTGTCTGGCTGATGATGGGGCGGAGAGGGTTTCCATTTTTGTGTGTTTTTACGTTTCCATACAGATAGCCAAGGCTGTAATCTCCGATGATGGGCGGTAGGTGCACGGCATTGGTGGCTGCATCGACACTGCTTATGATGTCATTGACTTCTTTTTTTTTATTTCGTCTGTGGGGTTTTTAGTGAGGCGCTTGAACTTGTGCTGTCAGACAAGATGGCATCCAGCTTCTGGTGGTACTCCGCCGTCTTCATCAGACCGAAGGCTGCTGTTCTGTCTGCACGGCGCACAGTTATGTCTTCTCTATATACAAGTTAAATGTAGCTGATGCAGCAATATCTTTCAATAAGACTTGTTTGAAAGAGGGCCTCCTTCCAATAAATAATAATAATAATAATAATAATAATAATAATAATAATAATAATGAATATTTTCAACACAGGGCTTCTCTTTATAGAGAATATCAACACAAACATCTGTGTATCAGCCTTTCTCTCTCTCTCTCTCTCTCTCTCTCTCTCTCTCTCTCTCTCTCTCTCTCTCTCTCTCTCTCTCTCTCTCTCTCTCTCTCATACATTTGCACTCTAAGCCATTTATCTACAATCCCTTCATAGTCGACATTAACACTAACACTATTTTCATAATTCCTTTTCTCCATTTGATCAAAATTTTACTCTCTTAATTCGTTATTTTACACTATTCTTCACTGCCTTTTGCATTTTTAGTCTTTATTTTCCTGTAAATGAAAGCTGTTGTAACGACTTTGTCTGTCCGATTTCAGAACGTAAAAACTACTGAGGCTAGAGGGCTGCAAATTGCCATGTTGATCATCCACCCTCCAACCATCAAACGTACCAAATTGCAACACTGTAGCCTCGGTAGGTTTTATTTCATTTAAGGTTAAAGTTAGCCATAATCGTGCGTCTGGTAATGCTGTAGGATACTCCACAATCGAGCAATGGCAACAAGCTTCCTGGGCCACTTCTCCTACAGCATTGTACGCTGTGTATAAAACTCCATTGAGCCGAAAAAACTTTGAAGCATTTTTTTTTTTTTGCTGCATTAGACTGACGTTTTCTCACGCGTCTCCTCTACCTAAAAAAAGGAATTTTTTCTCTCAATTCACGAAGCCTTGATCCCCGTCTGTCCCATTCATTGTGGTATCGCAGCCCGCAGGGTAATTGAGCCGTTGCGTGCGAGAGGTCCATCGCATCGATTACTGTCTTAAACCCTCGACTATATCCTAAATTCATTGCCCCAATTAAAGTTTATTCTGGTGCATTTATATTTACATACTTTTCTCGGACTTTATCCCAAGTATTACGTCACTCGCGATAGAGATCAGTCGAATACAGGTGAATAAAAGTCACGGATATAAAGGTCACAAGAAAAAGTCACATTAATCTTTCCTAGACAGTGAACCCACATATGTCTCTC
>NC_061090.1:35425743-35465743 GCF_015104395.2 Macrobrachium nipponense
AGAACATTTTTACCAGTCATATATACATATATATATATATATATATATATATATATATATATATATATATATATATATATATATATATATATATATATATACATATATATATATATATATATATATATATATATATATATATATAAATATATATATTTGTGAAATATTTTCCGTTGAAAACAGAAATCCATCTACTAAAAGGAGAAAAACCCATAAAAACACAAAAACAAGTATATGAATAAAGTAAGAATCACAGGAATACATTATTTATATCAAGAATTCCAGAGGTCAACCGTTACGTCACTACGGTATATATATATATATATATATATATATATATATATATAATATATATATATATATATATATATATATATATATATATAATATATATAATATATAAACGTCCAACTCCATCACAAAAGAGAATCCCACTTTGGGCTATAAAGAATTATCACCTGGAAATATGACAACAACGCTTTGAAGATAATTGCCGCATTGGCTCCAATTCTAAAACTACTCGGGAATCTGCGTTACGATAACAGAGCTTGGGTAATCTGTCCTTTGTTTTGGTTGAATGGAATATTCCCAGAATATTCCAGGGGCGCTGAGTTGTCATTGGAATACAAAATAATCTACATTTCTTTAGCTGCAACATCAGCTAATTCCGGATTTGTTCGAGGAACGTGAATGACAAACAAGTAAAAAATTCGACGAAGTTTCTGTACAGCGTATAATCAAGGCCACCATAAATAGATTTATCCTTTAATTACGGCCCGGTGTGGTGTCTTGGTTTATATTGTTGCCAGACGCACGATAATGGCTAACTTCAACCTTAAATAAAAAAAAAAACTACAGAGGCTATTTTGCAAACTCTAACCTCAGCAGTTTGTAAGATCTGAGGGCGGAAAGAAAAAGTGCGGAAGGACAGACAAATGGCCAATTAATAGTTTTCTTTTAGAGAAAACTAAAACTCCATTCGTTAATTTTTTTAACGAGATAATTTTTCTTTTTTACTTCTTAAAATATTTGAGTTTCATTTTAATTGATAAGCATTGTTTCAATTAACAACTAACTTCGCTTCTAACGTAAAAAAGGTATGCATTCATTGTTGAATGAATTATACGTTATTCACACAATTATTTTTTATTTCTTTAAACCTGTAAGAGCAAAAGAATATACCGTATAAGTTCCCGTAAGGAAATGACAAAAAAAAAAAAAAAAAAAAAAAAACCAACCAAGAATATAAAATGTGAAAGAAATGGTTAGGTTACCAGTGGAGTCTAGACAAAAACTAATATATTTCCCTCGATACACAGAAGCAGATGAGGCATAGATTATGAATAGCGTTTCTCATCTCAAGAGATTTGCTGAGAATCAGATATCTTTACCTTTTTGAAGCTCCATATCTAAAGGTGAAAGTATCTTCTTTGTATTAACTAAATCATTAGAACGTATGGCGTTAGTGTAGAAGACAGACAGACAGACACAGACACACAGACAGACAGACGGACAGACAGAGAAAATGCTTTCATAAAAATAAGTTATATAAATTTTTATGTTAACATAATGTGTTATTTAAGCAATAATAACATCTTTCATTCTGTGCCTTGAATTGTATATGATTAGTCAATATATTTTACAGCTCCTGTTATACACCAATGCCATGGTAGACCCGACGCCGTTCTCTCTCTCTCTCTCTCTAGAGCATCCGTTGATGAAAGTATATATATATATATATATATATATATATATATAATATAATAATAATATATAGATATATATATATATATATATATATATATATATAATATATTGTATATGTATATAGGACACTGATAATTTTGAAATTTAATTAACCTATTTCTCTTTATTCCCCTCAGTCTATAAGAAAATTAAATAAAACTTGGAGGATACTAAATATCTAAAACTGAAAAAACTCTTTTATTTGAATGCGTAAATGATTTTCAGATAAATAAATGATTAAATAAATAATTCAACAAATATATAAGAACTACCTAAGACATATCAAGGATAAAAAAAAAAAAACTTAAATAAAAATCATGGTAGGCATTGCCACTCTCCCCTTGAAGTGTCACACGCGTTCAGAAAGTAATTTACGATTTTGTTCAATATTTTCCACCACACGGTCTGCACCGTATATCATCAATATGTACATTAATATATGTTATACGGGAAGGGAATGATTTGTTATGATATTTCGTTTTCTCTTCGAATAAAAGATAAATAAAGTCGTAATTCATTTGTCTGAAAATCATAGCGATTTGTTCGTTATGACGTATTTTTTTTAAACGAAATTCTGACTTTGATTTAGGGAGGTATAACTTTATCATTGTTGTTATGCTCATTTTGGGTCGTTGTTTTGAATTAAAAAGATTATGCTTTGGGGGGATTTTGAGCGAGGTCGAATATAACTGTATTCATTGGGTTGTATATTTTGTGCATCGATAAATACGATGAGGTTATTTGCATTCAACAAGTAAATGGGTGCTTACATATAAATTGAGTGTTCATGATTTGTAATTTTTAAGATTAATTATTATACATTTACACAATTAAAACTTCTCCTTTTTTTATTTTAAAGAATATACTATAATTAGGTATAGCAAAATTATTCAGCTGTGGAAAAACATAGTGATTATAACATAATTAATCAGGAATTTTTGAAAGCATTAGTTCCTCTCTCTCTCTCTCTCTCTCTCTTCTCTCTCTCTCTCTCTCTCTCTCTCTCTCTCTCTCTCCCAGCGCCCTAAGAGTATGCAAATTTTATCCACCGGAGCATAAAATGAGGAACCCTTTATCATTTCCATTTTAGGAACTTCTCTCTCGCTTTCCTAACTTTTTTTCTATTATTGTTTTGGCAAAGTTCGTCTCCTTTTTTTCTTCCTAGGTCAAAGGTCACAGACTAAAGGTCTCACAGATATTGTAACTGTTATGTAATGTCACTTTTCTTTGTGGTGTTTGATATTGAATGCATGTTTAAAGTTCGTCTTTATTGATATGATCAGGTCCTAAGATGATTTTACCCATGATTATATTTTTATATTATAATCATAGGGACACAAGGCCCGATCCCATGATCCCTGAAAATGGACCTGGAAAAACTAGATGGTGAAGTAGCTCCAGGACTTGTGTAGAAGAGTGTGCTCCTAAAAACAGCGAGCGCACATGGTGAGAAAAGTGATGGACTCCTAAGGAGGCAGGATGCAACCCGGAACCCCACAATATTGGAGGACTGTGATGGACACCCCCATTCCCCCCAAATAATAATAATAATAATTAATAATAATAATAATAATAATATAATAATAATAATAATAATAATAATAATAATAATAATAATAATACTTTTTTAGAAGTAAAGTCATTCCAATAACAACACACTTATCAACATTATGCCTGGACGTACCATGTGCAGACACACCTGGAAGCTATGCAATAAAAGAAAATATACTTTTATTTATCTTAATACAATTTTCAAGATCAACACTAAAGTCGAGTTGTGGCCTTTCAAACGTCCCCAGAGAAATCATATTTATGTTCGAGTGCTGTTTCTCTAACGGTATGAAGTTAACTGTAAAATTACAAGAAGATATTATTTCTATATTCTTTACTTGCTAATAATGAATTATGAATTATCCCCCCTCTCTCTCTCTCTCTCTCTCTCTCTCTCTCTCCTGTCTCCTCTCTCTCTCTCTCTCTCTCGTCTCTTCTCTCTCTCTCTCTCTCTCTCTCCTCGCCACTGTAGTGTACTACCATTACTTCAGATTAGATTGCAACCGATGAATATATGATAATGCAATTAAGCTATATTAATACCCTCAAAATGTTTTGTGAATAAGCTGTTGCATTATGCTCAATGCTGATGAATTAATAACAGTTATGTCATAATTAGTTAATGATTCTGTATCATCTAACATATTTTGATTATCATTACCAGAAACATGATGAGAGAAAAGCACCTGGTAAGCGAATGATTCGACATGATTTAAATCGACCCACGTAAGAATCTGTGAGACCAACATTCCACCCGAATATTAATAGGAAGAAGAATATTTACGTAATAATGGGAGACCAAAATTACAGCCAAATATTAACAAGAAGAAGAAGAGTTACGTAAGAATCTGTGAGACCAGAATTCCAGCCGAATATTAACAAGAAGACGAAGAAGAGTTACGTATGAATATGAGACAAAAATTACAGCCGAATATTAACAAGAAAAAGAAGTGTTACGTAAGAATCTGAAAGACCAGAATTACAGCCGAACATCAACAAGAAGAATAAGAGCGAAGTAAACAAAGAGATTCAGCGGAGATACCAACAACGATATACAGAGACCAACAGTACTGACGACAGTGGAAATTGCCAAGCTATTATGATTGAAAAAGTTTCAGGTGCGTTTGCAAATCACATCCACCGTAATATTGCTTAACGCGGAAAGTTAAATTGGTATTTTGACCACAAATGAGAGAGTAGGTCATTAAGCAAAGGAACATGGGGATATACTCTAATTTTTCCGAAAAACCTATGACGTCTGTATTGACAGAGTACTTATTTCATATAAATTTGAAAAACTCTCGATATATTGACCTGATTTAAGATATATATATATATATATATATATATATATCTATATATATATATCATATATATATATATATATATAATAGGGACCTTCGGAGAAAGCAATGATCTGGCTTTATAATTTATTTTCTGGTATTTCTAACGTTTCATGGTTTGATTTTCTGTGGGGGCAGTATTTGAATTTTATCTCTGATAAATTGAATGCTTAAACTATACATATACATACATGCATATATATACATATATGTGTGTATTCGTGTGTGCATGTCTGTGCATATATAACTCTGACCATTCGGTAAGGTATTTCAGGATGTAAACAAGACTTACTCTTCCAGTTTCTGAACTATGGAACCTGGCACCTAAATGGGTGAATCACAAGTACCTAAATCTAATCTACATATATTTCTAAACTTTGCGAGCGAAACGGAAGTAGTAGGTCTTCAGTCTTGAACTTCCACAAAACACCAAATTACTTCACGCAATTCTATTCACACATTCGCAGTTC
This sequence comes from Macrobrachium nipponense, assembly GCF_015104395.2. Classification (NCBI taxonomy): domain Eukaryota; kingdom Metazoa; phylum Arthropoda; class Malacostraca; order Decapoda; family Palaemonidae; genus Macrobrachium; species Macrobrachium nipponense. The sequence goes on from NC_061090.1 coordinate 35,430,854, forward strand.
CTTAATTTGCGTTTACATTAAACTATTAAATTGACCTTCCAGCTTTCTCTGGTTCCAAAGGGACTTGATATTCGCTCTCATAAATTACTGTTCTTTCGTGCTGTTGATAAACGGTTTCATCCTGCTCTATAATCTAGAACAACCTCTGGGAAATGTTGTGGAGGGCGACCTGAAATATTTCTTTGGGACTGAGCTTCTGGAAATGTTTTTGGAAGGAAAGTGGAATTACTGGAATCATTCCTGCTTTTGACATAGGACGTATTACTAGAATGATTCATGATTTGAATGTGGGCAATATCACTAAAAGAATTTCTGCTTTCAATGTATGATAAAATACTGAAAGAATTACCGATTTAAATATAGGATATATATAACATATAACTTTAAAAAATCAATTTTATGTCAATGTAGGATATAACACTGAAAGGATTACTTTTTTTAAAATATAGGACACATTAAATCATTTCTGCTTTGACTATAGAATATACCACTAAATGAATTTCTTTCTATACCGATTATATTACTAAAAGGGTCTCTGCTTTCAATATAGGATTTATTACTAAAAGGATTATTAGTTTAAATGCAGGCACTATTAGTAAAAAGAATGATTGATATTACTGATTTGAATGTAAGACATATTACTAAAAGGACTGCTGATTTAAATGTAGGATATATTATTAAAGTAATTATTGCTTTAAATATAGGATACATTACTAAAAGGATTATTGATTTAAATGTAGGGTATACTACTTAAAATATTACAGATTTAAATATAGGATTATTACTAAAAAGATTACAGATTTAAATTAAGAAATATTACCAAAAGGATTGCTGATTTAAATGTAGGATATATTACTAAAAGGATTACTGATTAAAATATAGGATATATTCCTATAAGGATTACAGATTCAAATGTAGGATATATTACTAGAAGGAAATTATTGATTTAAATGTAGGATATATTACTAAAAGGACAGCTGATCTAAATTTTGGGTTTATTACGAGAATGATTATTGATTTAAATGTAGCATATTATTCCTGGAAGGATTTCTTCTTTAAGTGGAATATATTACTATAAGGATTTCTGCTTTCTATGTAGGATATATTACTGAAGGGATTACTGATTTTAATGCCTAGTACAAGACTTAATATTAATCTGTTGTTATTGACAAAGCATGTTTTAAGCGTAATATGTGTTACCAGGTATTTGATAAAGTTGGGTCTTTCTAAAAATAATGCTTTAAAGAGGACTGGGAATAGCAAAAGGACTTTTGCTTTAAACGTAACGTATAATTCTAAAGTCGATTTAATATTAACTGGAAATTTTTCAAGTTTTGATTAATCACACAAAATAATATGATGATTCATATTCAAGCAGACAATGTTAAAGATGCTTAACACACTGTTCTTACGTAAACACAGTTAACCAATGTTGATGACCTAACAATTGACGTAATCAGAGAGAGAGAGAGAGAGAGAGAGAGAGAGAGAGAGAGAGAGAGAGAGAGAGAGAGTCTTTTTCATTAAAGCAACATCTGGACAATCAGGGCTTTTCACTGTTTGTTTGCAAATAATAATTTCATATATATTTTTTCTTTAACAGAATAAAACTAATAGTTAGAAATTTAAAATGAAACTAAACATTTTAATTGGTATTGTACTATGTTCATTACTCCTGGAAGAAGCAAAACTAAAATATATATAAAAAAAATAATAAACATTGACAAATAATAAGTGGATTTAATAAGGATGCAAGTATAACGTGCATCAGAAACTAGATTATTAAGATGACTACTTAGATTATTAAGATGATTATATCATATTCCCTTGAATCAGCTCGTAATGTGAGCATAATCACGTCTCCAGAGAAAAGGCCACAATTCCATAGCACAAGAAAAACGCTATAAAAATGATTTTAATCTGGTCCAAATGAAATAAAAGAAACAGAAAATTGAATAAGAAAAGACACTATTGGAATGCCTGATAGCATGTCAGATATTTGTTTGTCAATTTAATTTATTTTGTTTTTGTTTTTTACTTAGAAAAAATTACACCATTTGTTGAAAGAAGGAAAACGAAAAGAGACTTGGGATTCTTCTCTTTCCCATGACATTTTCCCCGAAGTAATAAAACTTCGGGAAAATGTCTGAAAAATGCGAAGAATTCCTCAATCCTCTTCGTTTTCCATCGTCAACAAATGGGGTCATTTTTTCCGAGTGAAAAGCGAAAATAGAATAAAAAATAAAAGGAATTAATAAATAAACGAATAAAACGAAACAATTGGAAAGCGTGATAGCATCTCAGAAATGCCTTATTAACCCGGAAAAATGTCAGGAAAACGGGAAAAGAATTCCAGGCCACTTTTCGTTTTCATTCGTCAAACAAATGGGGGCAATTTTTCTCTGTCGTCTCGGTCACCACGTTCTGCTAAATGTTTTCCAGTTTCTTTTGTAAATAATTCTTCTCTCGCTCGTTGCTAAGCTAAATTTCCTTCACGTCATAGAACAGAATATAGAATTTAAACCAGAGACCAAGCGCTGGGAGATATGAGGCCCTCCAGCGATGAAACTGAAATTGATAGTAATAAGGTTTCAAAGTTTCAATAAGAAGATAACCTCGCAGTTGCACTGTAAATCAATTATTAGGAGAAGGTGGAAAATTAGAAGAAAGGTTATGAACGGAGGTGCAGTAAAAGGAATGAAAGGGGTCGCGGCTAGGGGTCGAAGGGATGCTGGAAAAATCCTTATGCAGAGCCTACAGTGCACCGCATGGGGTGCACTGACGGCACTACTCCCCCTACAAGGTTTATCTCTGCAGAATATTTTCAAATCGTAAGTAAACCAAACCTTAAGCGTTGTAAATAAATAAATAAAATAAATAAATAAATAAATAAATAAATAAATAAATAAATCGGCAAGATTCTGTAAAAAAATGAATAAATAATAAAGTAAATAAATAAATCGGTAAGATTCTTTCCTATTACAGATTACATCTATATATTTCTTATTCAAATGATAACGTTCAAAGTACGTTATTTGAACAGTATAATTGTGTTCATATCCTGTATATTTTACTCTCTCCGCGTAACAATACCGAAAGAACGAAGATTACTGACAAATGTCTTGATTTGTTCAACTTAACGTCACAATGAATTTCCCTATTTCCAAGATCAAACGTTTATTTTCAGAGCAACTGATTTCATTCAGGAAACAAGGTCCAAGCAGATGGTCGGCGTAACTAACCTTGAAAACAAGAAAAAATTACGACAAAAATTTGTAACTAAATTATTCTCCCAGTCTTATGGTAAGCTGCAGAAGATCAATTCGAATTTATTCCTTTAACCAACGGAAAGAAATTAAACATAAACCTTAAGTAAACAAAGAAAAAACTCATCCTTCTTAGTGAAGTAATACACAAAGGAAACAACTAAAGAATTCCTTTAGCCAAGAAAGGAATCAAGAAAAAAGCAAAAGGCATCAGAGATTCACATTGCCCGTTCGTCCCACTGAAGGAATTAGAATGCTCTGCTTCGTTCCGTTATTGATGTTGCGAAGGAAGGAGCGCGCCACCAAATGCGCCGTCAAACCGTCAGGATTTACGCGACTGACGTCGGACCCGTTTTCGTGAATTGATGATTCGACCTTGACGAATTCTGCATTGCAGATTGACGAGTCCTACGAGCATAGGGAAATCTCCAAGATGCCGATGGAAACGAGATACAAAGCTGACTTAAAACCTAAAAACCGTTTCAACGTTCACGTAACGTAAGAAGAGATGGCAATGGCCAATGTAACAAGCTCCTAATGCGATCCTTCTCTTGCCCTGACCCAAAGAAAACATACAAATGGACTGAAATAAGCAAAAGTCGTAAGGAACAAAATTTCATAAATCCAGGAAGAAGCAGGTGCAGGGTTTCCATGGTTTTAGCTGTAAACAAACAAAGTAGTCCCCCAAATTATGGGATTATAGACCATTGTCCTGTTTATTACTGGGAAATAAATCAGATCAGCTGCCGAGGTCATTTGCCTTTATTATAAAGCATTAAAACTACTGGTATACTCGAACATTATCTAATAATTGCGAAACGCCTATTGTGCTATTTACAAAGAATTTGCAGAAGAGTCTGTGACGCCACGAATATTCAGAAAAAACATCCGGGACCTACATTAGCACGATCTCAGTAATGCGAGACACACATCGTAAGAGCGAGTGGATGGCCAATTAAAACTCCTTACAGTTCTGTTCTCGCGAGCTTGCTTCGCGCATCTTCATAAGCTCGGAACTGTGATGCTGCGGATGGACAGACAAGCCATCTCAATAGTTTTTCTTTACAGAAAACTAAAGAGTGAAATTGACAACAGATTCCCTAGAAATTAAAGACAGAAATCCACCTTAGCGAAATGACATGTGATCAACATTAACTGGAAGCGCAAAATACTAAGTATTATCTGGACATTATGCAAATCTCTCTTCCTGGTTCAGGCTTAAAAGATAAACGAAGCAGATGACTGAAGACTTAAGCTTTTGCTTCAAATTCATTGCAACTAATTCAAAAAAGTATTAAATTGCTCAGTCTGACTTAATTCCACGTTTATACAAATTCCCTCATCCAATTCGTGCAAAATCAATTGATCGTTATAAATCATTTATAGACGTGATTAAAATAATATTTTTTGTAATCGAGCTTATGCAAAGTTCATGATAAAACTTGTATTTACAACAATAAATATGAAAATGCGTAAGATTCAATGGAATAAAATCAAAATCTTGCTTTCTTGATTTCATCATTACGTAGTACGTCTCATTGGGTTAAGGAGAGAGAGAGAGAGAGAGAGAGAGAGAGAGAGAGAGAGAGAGAGAGAGAGAGAGAGAACCTTTATAACAACTGAAAATATTTCTTTACTTCTAAGGGCAGGGGATTACCTTGCTATACTTCTAGGGGCAGGTATTACCTTCCTGAGAGAGAGAGAGAGAGAGAGAGAGAGAGAGAGAGAGAGAGAGAGAGAGAGAGCCCAATGCGAGATACCACCAGACTGAGCAACCATAGAGTTACTCCGTACCCAAGAACCAAATATGAGCATCTTTGAAATATGAATAGACCCGAAAGCTACCATTCTCTCTCTCTCTCTCTCTCTCTCTCTCTCTCTCTCTCTCTCTCTCTCTCTCTCTCTCTCTCTAACTTTGGTTCCGCAGGCTTAAGTTTGAGCGATCCTGGCGCCCCTTTTGTATTTGAATAATGATCTAGAAGTTTTTAAGCCTTTTAATCCGTAGAAAATTCCAAAGAAATAAATCAGTTTAATGGAATCCTGATGATTCCTAGCTTTTGTTTATGCGTCTTAGAACTGGTTCGTTAGTCAGTTTTAATCGTGATTTAAGAAGAATTTTCTTTATAACACTGCAAAAAATATAATGTTAAGTTACAAGTGTTTATTATCATGGTTACTACCCATGTGCCCTTCAAGTTCTAAGTTCCTAGCTGATAGTTGCTTACTCAGGATTCAAACATTCATTTATCAATTCCCATTTAGTTTTATTTTCCTTTTTATCTTAAGTTCATGCTTCTCCCATCCACTCCAGGCTTTCCTTTTGATTTTATAATAATAATAATAATAATAATAATAATAATAATAATAATAATAATAATAATAATAATAATAATAATAATAATAATAATAATAATAATAATAATTACAGATGAAGAACTGGCTCTCCTCACAGAAAAAGAAGAACTGGAAAGGGTAATGGCACACGACAACAATTACACGAAGACGAACTGAGAGACGATGCCACAGAAGACGACAGGGATGATGATGTATCAAACAACGCCACACGAAGAAACACCGACGAAGTAACAAAGAGGACGGAATGGGTAAAAAGAAAAGATTAGACAATGGATGGGAGCCAGATACAGATAAAACAAAGATCCCCCCGATGAAAGCTACACACCAAGAAATTAGGGAGAAAACAAGTGAGGTCAATGAAATAATGGGCTAATACACACCACCAGTATCACAGAAAACAAATAACTTTGGCATATGCAGGAGGCAAGGTTAGTAGGCAGAACTGATGGGGATTCGAACACCAACACCACCAGCACAACCAACCCAACAGAAAACAAACAGCAACCTCCATGGAAAAGGAGCCTGGAAAAGCAAATCATGGTGATGAGATCGACTTGAGTAAACTGAAAGAGATGACAAAAAAGGCTAAGAAGCAAGAAAACAAGGGAGGAACTCAACGAGAAATACAAAGTACAAGAGAGAGGACTAAACAGCACAATAGAAGATGTAAAACAGAGGCTTAAGGCCAAAGCACATAAGATCCAACGGTACATGAACAGGAATAAGGATACCAACAGAACAAACTATTCGGAACCAACCAGAAAAAAACTATACAGCCAACTATGAGGGGAAGACAACCACCCAGAAATTCCTGAAGCCGAACCAAGTAAGAGACTCTGGGAAAACATATGGAGCAATCCGGTATCACACAACAAACATGCAACATGGCTCCAAGAAGTCAAGGAAGAAGAACAGGGAGAATAAAACCAAAGATTCACAGAGATCACGACAGACACAGTCACGACACCAACTAAAGAAAATGCCAAACTGGAAAGTCCCAGGTCCCGAAGAAGTCCATGGATACTTGCTCAAAAACTTCAAGGCCCTACACCCACGAATAGCAGAAAAACTCCACTCCAGCATTGTATCTCAAATCACCATGCACCCGAATGGATGACCACAGGAAGAACATCCTTAGTACAAAAAGACAAGAGTAAGGGAAATATAGCCGATAACTACAGGCCTATCACCTGGCTACCTATAATGTGGAAGTTACTAACAGGTATCATCAGTGAAAGGAGATAAACACCATCCCCCCACCACAGAAGGCTGCAGAAGGAGTGTAGGGGCACAAAAGACCAGCTCCTGATAGAACAAAATGGTAATGAAGAACAGTAGGAGAAGGAAAAACCAACCAAAGCACGGCATGGATAGACTATAAGAAAGCCTTCGACATGATACCACACACATGGCTAATAGAATGCCTGAAAATATATGGGGTGCAGAGGAAAACACCATCAGCTTCCTCAAAAATACAATGCACAACTGGAATACAATACTTACAAGCTTTGGAATAAGACTAGCAGAGGTTAATATCAGGAGAGGGATCTTCCAGGGCGACTCACTGTCCCCAATACTCTTCGTAGTAGCCATGATTCCCATGACAAAAGTACTACAGAAGATGGATGCCAGGTACCAACTCAAGAAAAGAGGCAACTGAATCAACCATCTGATGTTCATGGACGACATCAAGCTGTATGGTAAGAGCATCAAGGAAATAGATACCCTAATCCAGACTGTAAGGATTGTATCTGGGGTACATCAGGATGGGAGTTTGAAATAGAAAAATGCGCCTTAGTCAACATACAAAAAGGCAAGTAACGAGAACTGAAGGGATAAAGCTACCAGATGGGAGCAACATCAAACACATAGATGAGACTGGGTACAAATACCTGGGAATAATGGAAGGAGGGGAAATAAAACACCAAGATATGAAGGACACGAATAGGAAAGAATATATGCAGAGACTCAAGGCGATACTCAAGTCAAAACTCAACGCCGAAATATGATAAAAGCCATAAACATATGGGCAGTGCCAGTAATCAGATACAGCGCAGGAATAGTGGAATGGACGAAGGCAGAACTCTGAAGCATAGATCAGAAAACCAGGAAACATATGACAATACACAAAGCACTACACCCTAGAGCAAATACGACAGACTATACATAACACGAAAGGAAGGAGGGAGAGGACTGCGTCAACATCGAGAACAGAGCACTGGGGCAATATCTGAAAACCAGTGAAGACGAGTGGCTAAAGAGTGCATGGGAAATGAAGGACTAATAAAGTAGACGAACCCAGACCCGAAATACAAAGACAGGAGAATGACAAACAGAACAGACAACTGCACAACAAACCAATGCACGGACAATACATGAGACAGACTAAAGAACTAGCCAGCGATGACAATTGGCAATGGCTACAGAGGGGAGAGCTAAAGAAGAAAACTCAAGGAATGATAACAGTGGCAGAAGATCAGGCCCTAAGAACCAGATATGTTCAAAGAATGATAGACGGAAATAACATCTCTCCCTTATGTAGGAAGTGCAATACGAAAAATGAAACCATAAAAAACCACATAGCAAGCGAATGCCCGGCACTTGCACAGAACCAGTACAAAAAGAGGCATGATTCAGTAGCAAAAGCCTCCACTGAAGCCTGTGCAAGAAACATCAGCCATCTTGCAGTAATAAGTGGTACGAGCACCAACCTGAGGGAGTGATAGAAAACGATCAGGCAAATATCCTCTGGGACTATGGTATCGAACAGATGGGTGATACGTGCAAATAGACCAGACGTGACGTTGATTGACAAAGTCAAGAGAAAGTATCACTCATTGATGTCGCATACCATGGGACACCAGAGTTGAAGAGAAAGAGAGGGGGAAAAATGGATAAGTATCAAGATCTGAAAATAGAATAAGAAGGATATGGGATATGCCAGTGGAAATCGTACCCATAATCATAGGAGCACTAGGCACGATCCCAAGATACCTGAAAGGAATCTAGAAAAACTAGAACGCTGAAGTAGCTCCAGGACTCATGCAGAAGAGTGTGATCCTAGAAACGGCGCACATAGTAAGAAAAGTGATGGACTCCTAAGGAGGGCAGGTTGCACCCGGACCCCACACTATAAATACCACCCAGTCGAATTGGAGGACTGTGATAGAGCAAAAAAAAAAAAAAAAAAATAATAAAAATAATCGACCCTCCTTTATTCATATGCAACCCTTCTTTAACCAAATGCAACCCTCCTTTATTCATATTTAAACCTCCTTTTAGGTTAATTAATAAATATGGTTCTAGAAAATTACACCTTTCACAAAGTTCGTTAGTTTACTACTATACTTCTCTTGAAACCCATTCCTTATTATGCAAAAATCTACTAATGTTGTTATATTTGTTTATATCCACATGCATCTCATGTATGGTTTGAAGATGTGTAAAGGTTAGAAATTGTGAGAAATGGTCCAAATCAAGTCTTTATTAACCCTCATTTAGCATAATGTACCCAATGTTTATCCATAGTATCTTCTATAGAAAACGACTCAATGCATTCTCTATTCCTGTGTGTGTTCTGGCAGTGATACAGATTTGAAGACAACTTTACTTTCTCTCTCTCTCTCTCTCTCTCTCTATCTCTCTCTCTCTCTCTCTCTCTCTCTCTCTCTCTCTCTCTCTCTCTCTCTCTATTACCCTCAAAAGCGATGTTTTTCACATTCTAAATGTACCCCTCTCGAAGATGACGACCAGATATTGCAGACTTCAAAAAAGGAAAACAACTAGAACACCTTTGTTCTTTACTGTCCAATTGCTTTGAGAGTCTTCATGGAATCCTTTTTGTTTATTTGTCTTGCAACTTTCATCTTATAATAAACAAGAGAGCTAAGAGGAGTGGAATCCATTCCCATGACAGGACTACATAAAAACAAGAAAATATAATAATCAAACTGGGATTTTGTACACGCCTAAAAAAAATCTTACTGTAGAGTTAATGTATTATCAAAATAATTTGTTATATGATTATTCCAGTAAATAACTGTGAACGTAATGATACTATACTTAATTCATATTCCATTAAACGGTAATGTAAATAACGAATAATACAGTAGTAATTATTAAAACAAATAATTTTACCAATTATTAAGATGAATGTCTAGGCCAGAAATATATCGATTTGCCACCAGACTCTTAACTAAAATTTCATTATACAATAAATAATGAATAATACAATATTAGATGTTATGAAAACATTTTATCTCATATCCAAGTAAGAATCGTGAGAAATTACTTAGAAAATGCGTCCTTGAAGCACAAGGACAGACTTGATAATGGCAGGATAATAATAATCACGAATAATAAATAGCAGTTATCATAAAAGATAATTTTCCCAATTATTAAGAAGAATGTGTAGGTAAGAAATATATCGATTTGCCACCAAATATTCAACTAAAATTCCATTACGCAATAATGTAAATAATGAATAATGCAATATTAATTATTATAAAGACATTTAAATCACGAATAATACAGAGTTAATTATCATAAAAAATAATTTTCCTAATTATTAAGATGAATGTCTAGGCAAGAAATATATCGATTTGCCACCAAATTCTTAACTAAAATTTCATTACACAATAATATAAATAGTGAATAATGCAATATTAATTATTATAAAGACATTTTATCTCAAATCCGGATAAGAATCGTGATAAATTACTTACAAAATGCGTCCTTGAAGCGGAAGGACAGACTTGATAATGGGAGGATATTTCATTAAACGATATTATAAATCACGAATGATACAGTAGTAATTATTATAACAAATAATTTTACCAGTTATTAAGATGAATGTCTAGGCAAGGAATATATCTATTTCCCATCAAATATTCAACTAAAATTTCATTATACAGTAATATAAATCATGAATAATGCAATATTAATTATTATAAAGACATTTTATCTCAAATCCATGTAATAATGATGAAAATTTGCGTCTTAAGAGCACAGACTTGATAATGGCAGGAGAAAGCGGAAACGAAAATGAAAGAGTGGCAACAAAAAAATGTGCGAAAGAAGAAGAGGTAGAAAAATCGCAAAAGCTGTTGAATTCAAGATGAGATGAATTGGGAAGGAGCAAATGAATTCTTGAAGGCGACAATGAGATGAAGACGGGAGCTACATGCAAATCCTCTTCATGGGAGCCGGGAAAAAGTTTATCGTTCCAGTCCCGAGGTTGGAATTATTTCTTTTAAGTGGTGGGGGGGGGGGGGGGGTGGGGGGGGGGGGGGGGGTGGGGGGGGATTTGGTTGTGGGGCGACTAAAAGGTTGTTCTCATAATTCACGTTGATTTTCTTTGCTAGTGTTTCTCCGGCTGTCACTTTTGTTTTTTAAGCAAGAATGAATAATTTGAAAAAATAGGCATTCTCAAATTCCACAATATCCAGTGCAAAGAAATTGTATTTCATTGGAATCCTGAAATCATATTCTATTGAATCAAACCAAAAGGAAAATGATAAAAATAGAACACCCAGTTTTACCTAATTTAAAGACAAAAGTCCATATTTTTAAGAGGAACTTTCAGAAATCATGAAGACAGATTCTATTGAATCAGCACAAAAAGAAAAATAATAAAAATAGAACACCCAGTTTTGCATAATCTAAAGACAAAGTCTATATTTTTAACAGAAACTTTCAGTAATAATCAATTTCTCCTTTTAATATCATAACAGCAGATTAAAAGCAAAAGTAGGCTCACACCCATAAGACAGTGTGGCATCTCATACGAGGAAACACCCCATTTCCTCAATTTCAGTCCCGCTAAAAGCACAAACGTGCTTTTTCCCTTATAAGTATGAAAAGGTTTCTACCAACATCAAAAGAGTTGTATGATCACCACGGCTGCGGGATATTCCAAGTGGCAACATCTGGCAACTCTAGAACGTGAAGCGTAGCTTTTGTCTTGTGATCAAATGAAGGCGATGCCCCACTCTAGTTAATTTGTAGCCTACCACTGGGTCCTAAGCAATGAGATTTTTCTTTTAGGAGGGGTTGGGGAATATTGTTTCCTTAAATGTGGATGGCATGGGTTCATGTAAGTGGGATCTCTTGTTATTCGTTTAAATTCTATTAGCTAACTTTCTATGAATTATTTATGTCGGTTCGCTGGAGGTTTACTGATATGATTCTTCATAAGATAAATGGAAAAACCTACAGTGATTTTTCTCTCTCTCTCTCTCTCTCTCTCTCTCTCTCTCTCTCTCTCTCTCTCTCTCTCTCTCTCTCTCTATATATATATATATATATATATTATAATATATATATATATATATATATATATATATCTATATATAAGCTAATATATATATATATATATATGTATATATATGTAAAAGAGTCCTACTCAATAGTTCGTCTAATCTTTTGAGGAACAACAGGTAAAGTTAATAGTAAATCCTTAGAAGGATTAGCATGTGATGGTAATAAGAAGAGGATTATTTAGGTTTATACAACGAAGCCCCGGTGCTTCAGACTGCGTAAGTGAAACCCCCATTAAATCAATAGTAACATGGATCTGAAAACCAAACCAACCCCATATGAGAGAAGGGTATTTACCCATAAAAACACAATCCTACCAAATGAAACTTCACATTTAATAAGTAAACCATTCATTATAATAACCACAAGAAAGATGGTAAAAGCAAACCAAACTAAAACCAATCCCATGTGAGAAGAATGTATTTACTCAAAACCAACAATCAAATGTGCCAAACGAAAGGAGACCGGGAAAAAACCAAGCCAAAACAAATAAGTGGATTTATATTCATCAATCCTTCTCTCTTGTTCCAAAGCTCTGTCGAGCGTCTGTCTGACGGCCTAAGACCCCTTATGAGATTAATGTTAATTAAACTCGACTTCTCCTGTCTCTCTCTCTCTCCCCACTTTGCGATCTTCAAACATTTGCTTTTGAAAGCTTCCGACGGAGGGAGATTTCATCTCCAGAAAAGATGATTAAGGTGTTAATTGCTCTGCTTTTCCTCAAAGATCTTTTGATGTTCAGAACGCGTGATTTATTGCTGTTTTGTGCAATGTCTGCTAAAGGTTTGCTTGTGGAATGATTCTGATCTCGTAACGAAGTGATTTTAAAGAGGAGATCTCGTTTCGAGTGAGGTAAACTTTTGTTGACCTGTCTACAGTACTTTTGTGTGTGTCTGTGTTTTGTGTGTGCGTCTGTTCTGTATGCAAGCGCACAACTACGTCCGTACATAAAACCTGACCAGATTAGAATCTGACAGAAGACGCCACATTTGCCGGAGACGTGGCCAAAATCGGCGTCCAGGCGTGTTGCTCCTCTTTTATATTCTCGCGAAACAACGAACATTTGCCCAAGGCCCATCTGTCTTCCATCCCAACCGGGAGAATAACAATTTCTTTATTTTTCCCACTCGATCCTTGAAAGTTAAGACTGTTTGGTTCTCAAGGAATTTGTGCGAGAAGGTTCCGATGTCTTACGTATGTAGATGTGGACTTGTGGACTTGTATTGCATTGTTTGTGTAAGTGTGTGTTTAATATAGTGTTTGTTAGTTACTTTATGTTTTTTCTGGCATGTTTATGCCCTAGTATTTATGTTAATTTAGCTAATGGATTTATTGTGGCTTTCTATCTAAAATTGAAGTCATTAATGTCCAGTAGATTTATACACGTTGTGTATGATTTCCTTGCATGATTAAATATTATATGACACTTTTAGCAACTTCCTAATCTTATTCATCCAATCTTCAGCAGAAATGGAGTTTGCATCAACCAATAACCCGAACGCAACATTATATATATAATATATATATATATATATATATATATATATATATATATATATATATATATATATATATATATATATATATTATATTATATATATATATATGTATAGTATGTATATATATATATATATATATATATATATATATATATATATATATATATATATATATATATATATATATCTTACCTAGGTTCCAACCTGGGTAATTTTAAAAGGGTTTGGAAAGCGATGAACCATGCAGCAGGCACTGGAATAACATCCATTTTCTCTCTATCTACAACACCAACATCACCCCCCCCCCCCCTCTCTCTCTCTCTCTCTCTCTCATCTCTCTCTCTCTCTACATACCCAAGGCAATTAAATCAGACTCGTGAACTACATAAATACATTTGTTTAAGAGCAAAGCATTAACTAAATAACTCAGGTTCTTAATAAAAGGATTAAACGAAAGGTTGAACTCAGATAGCCCACTACATCCCTCTTTTACAATAACCAACATTAATTTAGTCATAAAACTGAGCATAGTCATAGTCTAGTAACACAACGGAACATTAATTTAGTCATAAAACTGGGCATAGCCATAGTATAGTAACACCACAGAACATTAGTTAAGTTCCCATTTCTAAACAGTCACCATATCAGCTCCCCTTTGTCTCAGAATCGCCTATAAAAAGACAGGAGAACATATCGATAAGAAAAGATCATAAAGCAAAATAAAAAGGTCAAATGAAATAGAACATCTTTGAAACCATATTCAAAATACAGTCAAACCTCACTTTTGGCCAAAAAATAAATATGCTTACCCTTCACTAAGAATACTATTGCAGGAGCCATTTTGGCTCTTTGCCAACTCCGTAGTGATCTCCCCTCTTGGGTAACTTACTTTCTCATTATGTAGGGAAGAAGCTCGCACGCACACACGAACTCACACATATTGTTCACGCCCAAGAAACTGCCCCAAAACATTTTCAGATGGCACCTCCACATCAAGTGCCCATGCATAGAAACAGGACATGGTCTGATCTGCACAGGTAGCAACTTCGACATCGCGCCACCCGAGGAAGGATGCACTAGCATTTACCAAGGCTTGTCACTTCGAGCCACACTGTTTCCAAGAAGAAGCTAAACTGATGATCCCTACATTCTAAAAATGTCACAGCCCATCACTTTACAACAGAATCTTAATTGCTCCTTATTATATTCTTAATTACTCTTATTATAGATGCTCAGCCACTAAAATAAGCTAGCACCTGCCTAGCCATAGCTCATACAAAACAGCTTATATGTATAAAAAAAAACACAATGGCCGGCTCAAAAAAACAACACAAATAAAAAATAACTGCATGTCTTTGGCAGTACAATGTCTATCATATAAAATAAATTTGAATAACCTGTATCTGGGCTATAATAACAGTTGACTGTAGAGACATTTTCTCATCTTGAATTTTCGACGCTCCCATATGTGTATGGTCTGCAGCTGCACAGACTCATGAAACACGCTGTAGTCCAAAAGCGCCGTAAAACCTCGTAGACTCGTTGATTCTCTCACATGTCAGCAACACACATCTCTGTAGTAGTTGAAGTAGGTCTTGCTGGCGTAGGGGAATGATGTATATGGTATTTCGGTATGTCAGTCATGTCATCGGTCAATTAAAGAAGAATTAACCCTAGATATACGTCTGTCAAATAACGACCTCAAAATTCTAAGAAGTACTAACTGAACGCTTTCCAATTAACACCACTAATATAACCACTGAACCAATTTCATAAGATTGCTAAATCATAAATCACTATTATAACCCCATAAAGAAAATATTAAATTTTCCAATAATATAAAAAAAAGACTCGCCAACCCCATACATAAATTAGCACAAACCACCCCAAGCTAGCAAAATGAGAAATCACAAAAACTCTACGGACTACTGTCCTCACATTTTAAACTCACCATTACTCACAAGTATAAAAAGAAAAAATGAGCCCGAAGAAAAAAAAAAACTAACAAAAGGAGCCCCAAATTATCACTAAAAATGTTCTCTCGAGCTCTGATATTTCACTAACTCACAAACATCCAGTAAGAACCCTTTTATGGTTCATATAATTAACCTCCATGAAAACATAATGCCGAACACCCATTCTATCTAAACCCACATTACCCCGATAAATTGATACTTCCTTGTCTAGAATAGACATGCTGTGGTAAAGCTTAACCCCAACTTACGAACATCTCTCCATAGGAAAAATAAAGAAAAAGAAAAATAATAACAACAATAATAAATGAAATTTCCCCATTACAAAGCGCACATAAGAGAGGAAAAAACATATATATAATCCAACATTTTCCCCAAAAATGCAACATGTACCGTTACGGAACTTGCTATCACAACAATCTCATCAGCCAGAAACGACCGGAAACAACCCCCTTAACATAGGTACATCTCCGTATAGTCTAAGATAGCCAATGCCAAAATCAAACATCTTCCTCCGAAAATAGTTCAAAATCTCCAAGTAATCAACTCTAAATAGGGGAAAACGTACAGACAACAGACTCATCACAGCATTATCAGCAAAAAATCCACCTGTGAACTCCTCATGTGCTTCAAACCGCACTACAAGATTTGGTTTAGTCAGGAACTTGCCCCCACTCCGAAACCATTAATTTCTCCAAATCCAAAATTAAAAAAGAATTCTATACTGACACCATATAACCAACATTTCACAAAAAACTTATCTCTAAGGATATCACCAATGGCGTGCCCCGCCCGCCCAAAAAATTGTCCCATAAAAACTATAAAACTACGATCATGACAGTTACCCTTCAAAGTATAAAAAACAAAGTTAACCACCTAAACAAGATAAAAACCAAACAATTCCAACAAATTACTATACGCCAAAATAACCAACTGGTGGAATATAAATGGCAACCACCGCCCATAAAACCAACAATGGCAAGTAATGGCCCCACCTGCCCCACCTAAGAAGCCACCAACACCAAAAAAAGAAAACCACGAAGACAATAAACCCCCCCAAAAACCCTCTTTGGTCTCGTTAAAACCAAAGATCACCTCCAAAAATCATAACCACAAAAAATTCACCACCGAAGATTAATACCACCCACATATCACCATATAGATAATAATACCACTCCGGCCAATAAAAAATATTCCCTCCATTTGTCACTAATAACCCACATATTCACCATTATTGCCATACTATATTTCACAATAAAACACATGTGGAATAAAAACCAAACTATTTTTACCCCAAAAAATATCATTACACCTCCAAGCAGGGTTATCAAAAAAGAAAAGTCTGTCCCCCAAAAAATGCACTCAAACGCATCTAGCTGAATACACCTGAAAAATATTGCTACATATCTTGTCTCTCAAAACAAGGGTTTCTCTTTGCACCAAATAACTGAACCCAAAACAGCGAAACTAAAACATAGCTCTTACCACCATAGGACCTAAACTCCTGGACCATCAACAAAACAAAATATCTCACAAGGCCAAAATATTATATCCCCAATTCTCCCTTAAAAGTAAAATAACCTTGAAAAGCATCTCTAAGGAGATCAATGTTACTGTCAAAAACTGTAAAACTTGGCAAAAAATTCAAGCCGAGGAATTCTAGAAAAAAATATCATCAGTGTGCCATAAACTCATTACAACAAAAAACCCCAAACCCAAACCCGAACCCAGTGTCTAAAACAAACAAGACTTGCCCATATTTACATTCGGCCACAGGCCACCCAGAAAACAACTTTAATCCAGTTTCCTATCTCTCGGGCAAAGTTGCCCACCAAGCCAACAACAAGGGTATTGGGTGCAAGAGGCCAACAATTATCCAGAAAAAAAAACAAAAAATGTTAGGACCATTATTATAAACACATTCAAAAATGCAAAAATTTCCTACCCTAAATCTCTTTGCCAGCATCAAACGGCTGAAAAATTATAAAACGCATTCCCTGCAAACCAATGATTCCAAGTCACCAACTGAGATATTAAAAATCTACACAAAACTGATTCGGACGAAGCAAAAAATTTTAAACTTAAAAAATTCCCAAATTCGCTCATGATAAAAAAACCTTACGTACAACGGATGGCCTTAAAACGCTCCAAAAGGGGAAAAGAAAAACAAACTCAATGGCCACTGTTGACTGTTACGTGACACCGTGAACCATCTGTGACTCCATGTAGACTTCAAGCAATTATATTACTGAAACCATAAAAAAAGGAAAAACTCCTAATGGCTATCCACAGAAAAACCCCCCAAAAAAACACCCGGGCGGCTGAAAGGAAGACCCCGGGTTATGGTTTAATAAACTTCCCTCAATTTGACTTTTACAATAGTCTTTGGAACACTAGGGCGGCATTAACAAAACAATATCCCCTCCCAATAAAACACCATTATATGTGTGGTTAGTACCTCCCATTTCACAATCCATAAACATCACCCCTTTTAGTTCTCACTACACCAACCCCATCGTTAGTATCAGAAATAACACCAATATTAGTACTCGCCAGTATCACCAATATTACCAATATCACCGCCCATAAATCATTGTCACATTCACCAAAATTGTTACCACCCCGTGAACTTCTGACAGAAATCCTCAGTAAATATCTCCCATAATAATTCCCCCACGTATCACCAGGTATGGGCTTTAAATATTACCACTCTCCAGTTATCCATCAACCCTGGCATAACCAAACACATCCCCAATAGCCAAATAAAAAAAAACATCCCCACCCCCTTCCCGTATCCCAGTTCTAATAACGTCCTTCTACCAATTGCAATAAAGGTATTCCTCCAAAGTGGCAAGGAACAAACACTTGCACCATTTTCATTTCAATTTATTTTCTCTTTACACAAAAGAAAGAACGAAAATCGTTCAAAAAGATACCCTACGGGCATATCACATCATTTCTCAGTGGCCATCAGCTGGTGGCACCTTGAACTTTGTTATCAAGGCCAAACGGAGGTGACGAGAAAAAAAAAAAAAAAAAATAAAAAAAAAGAAATCACCCCCTCCAACCCCAGGTACAAGAAAAAATAAAAAAATTCACCCTCCCCTCCCCCCCAACTTAGGCAACTATCCCTTGGATCGCTCAGCAGAAAATGGCCTAATTGCATATGCATGAGAGAGCACTGTCTCCAAGACAATCAAGCACCTCGAGAACTGAGTTGCAGGTATGAAACCTCGATATGCATGTGTATGTATTAAAAAAAAGAATGCATCACCTTTAAACATGTGCTAAGATAAAAAAAAACTTATCACGTTCTGCTTCTATGGGGAAAAAATATGGTAATCTGAACTGCCTCTTTAACTCAAAAAAGGATTCTTCACACACAAAGTCAGAAAAAAGGCTCGAAAAAAAAAAACACAAGGGCAAAAAAAGAAAAAAAAAAAAAAAAAAAAAAAAAACGTAAAACACTCACGCCGTCCAACTGAAAGAAACCCCATATCGCCGACCTCATGCACGCAAAAGACCACGCTAATAAACACACATACTTGCGTGTGTCAAAAATGGACTTAGCACCCGAGACAGCGAAGCACTTCTAGTAATCACACACACTTATGGCGATATTCAACTGAGTGAGGAAATCCTTTGAAACGGGCCATTCCTCACGGTGGCAAAAAAAAAACAAAACTGACCCTAATTCAATTTCTTCTCTCTGTACCAGAACGACAATTCGATAATTCCTACCACTGTCACCTAGCATGTTGAAATCCCAACACATTTTCACAACCAGTCCCCTTCAAAACAACCTTTTTAAGCTGCCATTAACAGAGGTTCCTACACCGCTGCCACCACCTCTCTTACTCTAGGTTCCAACCTGGCCAATCTTAAAGGGGTTTCGGTAGCGATGACCCGTGCAGCAGGCACTGGAATAATGGACATCCATTTTCTCTCTATCTCCAACACCAACATCCCCCAACCCTATCCCTCTCTCTCTCTCTCTCTCTCTCTCTCTCTACATCTGCTGCTATAACTAAGGCAATTAAATTAGACTCTTGAACTACAAAAATACATTTATTTAAGAGCAAAGCATTAACTATTTAACTCAGGTTCTTAACAAAATGATTAAGTGAAGGTTGAACTCAGATAGCCCATTACATCCTTCTTTTACAATTTCCAGCATTAATTTAGTCATAAAACTGGGCATAGTCATAGATCTAGTAACACCAAGGAATCAATTTGTTAACAGTTCCCATTTTCTAAATGTCACCATATCAGCTCCCTTTGTCTCAGAATCGCCTATAAAAAGATCATAAAGCAAAAAAAAAATAAAAATGCTCAAATAAAAATAGTACATCTTTGAAACTATATTCCAAAAATACCCAGTCAAGCTACCAACCTTTTTGGTCAAAGAATAAGTATTGCTAACCCACCCATTCAACACAAGAATTATACACAACTTCACTAAAAATACTAATGCAGGACGCCATTTTGGCTTTTCGCCAAACTCTGTACCGATCTCCTTCTCTTGGGTTAACTTGACTTTCTCATTATTGTAGGGCGGAAGAAGCTCGCACACCACGCACGAACTCACACACACGTAGACTCTACGCCCAAGAAACCAGAACCCGCCCCAAACCAGTTTCAGGATGGCATCTCCACATCAACCACCCGTGCATTGAAACAGGACATGGTCTAATCTGCCCAGGTAGCAACTTCGACATCGTGCCACCCGAGGAAGGTATTGCGCTAGCACTTCCAAGGCTTGACACCTCGAGCCACACTGTTGCCAAAGGCAGAGTTTCTAAACCTGATTGTCCCTTACATTCTAAAAAATGTCCACAGGCCCATCACTTTACAAACGGTGTCTTAAACTACTCCTTATTATACCTCTCAATTTACTCTTATTCTATATAATATAATTCATTAATATATACATATAAATATATTATATATTATCATATATATATATATAATATAGACTATAATATATATATTGATAATGATATATATATAAAATATAAATTATATATATATATATATCTACTATATATCTAATATTATATATATATAATTATTCGATATATATATATATATATCTATTATATATATAATATATATCGATATCTATATAATATTATATATAATCATCCTATTATATATATTATATATATATTTATTTAATACTATTTATAGTCTATATAATATCATATCTATATATATAATATAATTAACTATTATCTATATATTATATATAAGCGAACTACCACGGGGAAATGATAGGTCAGGAATCCAAGGCGCTTTCGTCTTTATTCAGACAATCGTCAAGGAGCTACTAAAGTTACAATCGGAAGGAGGAAGGCCTCAGGTACAAACAAGATCCAGGAATACCAAGATGGTTAATTTATCAAAAAGATTGTAAAAATTTAAAAGGGATAATCCATGGATTATCGGATATCACCACGGTCACAAACTTAAACAGATTCTGACCCTAACCGAAATTACAAAGTATCTTTACAGTCCAAAATAAAACATGTAAAAAACTGAATATATTCAATTTTGTTGTTTTTTTCTTTCTCTTTTCTTTTTCCTTATAATTTATCTACAACTTTTTACATTCTGAAAGCATCAAGTTTAAATGAAACCAAGTACTCAAATTTAGAACATTTCTATTATTTGACCTTGATAAAAACAAGATTCAATGATATTTCCTTTTAACTGGTGTCATTACATGGGAACTAAGGCTTCTTGGCTTGGACTCCAGTTAAATCGGATAGGTCTAAAATTCTCTCATTATGTACAAATAATGCATTCGATGATTTGCCCCAGTTCCTCACAGACAATATTGATGTTGCTTAAGACGCTGGTGAAAGAGATTTGGCCATTCTGTCCGTAATAGATTTTATCACACTTTTTTGCAAGGAATTTCATATATGCATCCTGGAAGATCTTTAGGAAAGAAATTTTTGATTACTAAACCTTCTTGACAGTTAATATTACTGAAAAACAACATTTATGTTAAAAAGCTTTCTTCTTATAATAAATCTAAAAAAACCCTTTGTCATCATAAGGTTAATTTTTAGAATGTTATGCTTACTAAAATTCAAGTTTTGTCATTAGTTGAAATAAAATGTTTTTCTAGCTCTTTTCCATGCCAACATCTACAAAAGGTTCCTTGGGGTATTTAAGTTTCAAATGCAATATCATAAATAGTTTTAATTTTCAGCGTCAATAAACTGGGGCGGGCTACATGACACGTAAAGCCCACGTTAGGAACATCCCAGAAAAAAACATGAGAATTTAAACATTTTGATGGTGATTATGGGACAGTAGTAATGAACAAAAGAGGCAATATTAGTTGATTTTCGAAAAGACTGAAAAGGTGAAATTTCTATTCATTTCTATGGGCACAAGTTACATCAAGAAAATTCAAAATTTACAATTTGCATTTCGTTCCTATCTACAGTAAATATTAATAGAAGGGACTAAAATTATTGAAGATTTATTAAGGAATTTCCTGGAGGTTTTCGTGAACTGGCCAAATACAGAAGATATCATCCACTTATCTAAAACCAAAATAAACGTTTTAGGGGCAAAATTCTTGGCGTAAGAGTTTTGTCTCAAAAAAATTCCATGGTAAAATATTGCTAAGGGACAGGAGATAAGGGATTACCCAATGGCCATGCCAAATGATTTTGCTACAAAAAATTCCCCATTGAAACCAAACCTTTTTAACTATCTTTGATACATAAAACCTTATGAGACTAATGATTTTTCTTTTTTAAAACCCAACTTAAGGGAAGAATTTGTCCATGACGCTCTAATTACCTCTTCCAAATATTCAAGTAAGTCAAATCTACAGGCACTTTTTGTAAATAAAGACGACAACAATCAAAACTAAACCATAATTTAAAATTAAAATCATAAATTCAAATTTAAAACTATTCAATTTGTTTATAAAATCAACATTTTGTTTTAACATTCGTGTTAGCAAATATTTCCCTACCAAAGGAGTAAGAATTTTTACAAGCCATTTAGATAAATTATACGAAACTGAGCCCACTGAATGAATGATTCGGTCTGATCGGGTTATTGATTTTATGTGTCTTATGACTAAACCATTACATGTAAGGTAGGGAGGCGCATTGCGGTGTAAACTGTTTAATTAAAATGGTCCAAGCCCTTCAAAATGGATTTAATTTGTTTATTAAAATGGGAGTTAACTGTCTGTGTAGGGTCAGACCTCAGTTTCGTATAAGTACAGTAGGTCATTTAGCAATGTCATTATTTTACTTATATAGTCACTTTTTATTCATAATTACCACTGCATTAGATTTATCTGCTTTTGTCACCTTCACTGTTTCGTCTTCTTTAATTTTCTTAAAAGCCTGGAGAAATCTCACGGGTACATTAGGGGGAGAAGGTTTACTCATAGCACCATACACAATACCTTTACAAATATTGATATCATCAGGGCATAGGTTTTGATTCAATTTTTCTAAATAACAAAAGGATTTTGAGATGTCGACACAGTCCAGGTTACCATTAAATACACCAAAGCTAACCCATATCCCAAAGCCGCCGTTCGTAGCACTATCCACTGGTTTGTCAGATAAATTAATCATGAAGTCCACGTTGGCATGCTTAGTCCAGTCGCTTTCAGCAATAAGATTTTTCAGCTTGACTTGGAGCTTCCTTTCAAGACGGTTGCAGCACTTTCTCAATTTTCCGTATCTCCTTTACTTTCACTGGTTCTCAAGTTATATTTAATTTTCCTAACCAACAGATTTCCTTCTAACTCCAAACCCGAAAAAGTCAAGCTATAACGTTTCTTGACTAAATCCCCTCTCAGAAATGCTTTCGCATCTGCTAAGACCTCGTCTTCATCTTTCCTTAGCTCTATGAGAGGTATATCCCATTGTATGGCTTCGTTAGTGACCTGCGTGACTTGGAAACCTTCCGCGTCATGAAAACTCCTGCTGAGAGCGTCCGCAACATCATTAAATTCGCCCTCTATATATTTGAGCTTTGCATCAAAATCTCTGATAGTTAGAAACCATCGAGCTCTTTTAGGAGACAAATCTGGGTTTATTAAAAAGATCGAGTAACGGTTTGTGGTCTGTAAGGACTTCTACTTTATTCCCCATCAGTAACATTTTAAAATGAACTAAGCTCGACACTATTGCAAAGTCTTCCTTATCTATGGTGGCCATGGACTTCTCGTTACTGCCTTTTGTCCTGAACTTCCTGCTATAAAAAGCTATAGGATGAAATTTCCCATCAAACTTTTGCATAAGGCATGCACCTATGCCTTCCTGGCTTGCATCAGTCACTAATGTAAAAGGTTCATTAAAATCTGGAAACTTCAAAACCGGGGGATTCATTAGCACATCTTTAAGCTTGAAAATTGAAAACTCTCCGCCTGGGGTTCCTCCATTGAAATTGAACGTCTTCCCGCAACACATCAGTTAGGGGAGCTGCTATGTTAGAAAACCCTTTTACGAACCTCCTGAAGAAACCGGCGATACCCAGGAATGACTTAATCTCTTTCTTTGATCTGGGGGTGCGAAAATTCGCTATTGCTTTGACTTTATCGCCATTTACTCTAACCCCTTCCTTAGATATGACGTGACCTAGATATGTGATCTGCTTTTTCAAGAACGAACACTTGGCTAGCTTGATTTTCACCCCGCTAATCTAAGCCTCCTAAGTACTTCTGTAAGACAATTCCAGGTGTTGCGCCGATCATGTCGTTGCGATCAGGATGTCATCCATATACACAAAAACAATTTTTGCCAATAACCCGTGCAAAACTGTGTTCACCAACCTGGTAAAAGTTCATCGGACTGCCCGAGATAAACCGAAAGGCATTCGCGTCAATTTCATAGTGTCCCTTGGGCACTAAAAAAGGCGGTATATTCCTTGCTACTCTCGCTGAGAGGGACCTGTAAGAAACCTTGCGCCAATCAATTGAGCTATAAATATTTATGTCCCCCAATTTCGACAAAAAGATCTGGTATGCATGCAACTGGGTAGCGGTCAGGGAATCGTTTTCTCATTTAAACGTCTAAAATCGATGCATACACGGACCGAACCGTCTTTCTTAGGTACCGCTAACAAGGGGAAAGTTGTAAGGAGGACACACTGGGTCTAATGATTCCTTCTTCTTCCCATCTATAACTTCTTTCTCTATCTGTTCTCTGATTTTGAAAGGTATGCGATATGCAGGAATATAAATAGGTTTTGAGTTGCTCTCCAAATTTAGCTTATGCTCTAACACATTAGTCAACCCCAATTTATCACCTTGCAAGGCTACCGTATCCCCAAATTCAAGCCAAGAGCCCGCTTATCGCTTCAAACGTGTTCGCTATAATCCGCATTAGCAAATGTTCACTAAATGTTGTTTCCTTGATTGTATTTCTGCCTCCGAAAACCAGGTTTCCCTCTACGATAGCCACAGAACCACTATCACAATTCCAATCATGGAAGTCTACTATATATGGTGTGGTATCTCCTGACTGTATCATTACAGTTTAATAGCTCCACCCACGTAACCCCATTCTTGGATACACTGTTCACCGATGCCGTGCAAACAACTCCTCTGAGCTTTTCACTGTTTTCAATAACACACACATCTGTGGGTTTTCTTATTTCCTTCAATTTAACTTTTACCATAACCTTTGAACCTGGTAGTAACATAATATCTTCAAATAAAACACCTCTATATTTGTGGTTAGTATCTCCCCTTGCCACCGACCCCTCAGTATTATCCCCAGCATTGTTAGTATCAGAAACAACATCCATATTAGTATCATCACCAGTATTGTTAGTATCATTGTTACCACTATGAACACTGATAGAACCCCCGTAATCATCTCCTAGATCACCAACGTGTGTTTTAACATTACCTTTCCCCATAACACTCGTATCACCGCCATTAATACCACCGAGCACCTCTCCTTTTTCAATAACCTCCATGTCCTCCCTTCTATTCACGTCCTCATATGGTATGAGGTAATTCATTTTCCCGATTGTTATCCCATTAGCACCCGCATGGATTGAAATCTTGTGTCTTCTACAAGCAGGATGACCCAACAAGATTTTATTACCTAAGGCAATTCCTTTTATTACCAAAAAAGGTTCTGTTAACACTCTGTCACCGAGAGCAAACCTTATTTGTACACAACCCAGGGTGTTTAATCTATGGGCTTGCACATCACACACCGTCTCCATAGAGGGCTGCAAAGGGTAATTGGAGAACATGGATTGATACAAATTATAGTCCATTAGATTTATTGATGCCCCAGTGTCTATAAAAACCGGGATATCCACATCCCCTACTGTTCCATAGACTATGGGCTTGGGCTCTGGGGCGTCCCCCACAAGACCACAATGGCATGTACCAATCACCTGTACCCTTTTTGTTGATCGGGCTTCCAAAAATTTCGCCGATCCCTTTTGCCCTCTGGTTTGACCCGCCTGGGAAGTTCTCACATTATAATTACCAGAACCTTGCGGTGCAGGCCTCGCATCTCTCCGTATCTGAGACGGACAAGACTGCCAATAATGCTCAGTACTTTTACACATTCCGCAATATTTAACCCTACACAATTTCTTTGGATGTCCTGGTTTATTGCAGTTGAAACAACGCAACTGCTGTTGCTTTTGATCGATCGATCTTTTGTTATACTCAACTTTTGCACACAGACGATGAGGAGAAAGTTCCGTGTCTCTCTGTACTCTATCTCTCGGGCCTGTCCCGTTAAAAATTGTGCTATCTACAGTGCGACATTTAGACCTGTGTTTATCTATTTGGGCATAAAGTAATTCTTCGTCTGAGGTAGGCTCAACCTTTTCATCAAAGCTATCCACTATTGCATCGGGGGGGTACCTCGTGTAAGAGCAGGGAAAAAAGAATAGATCAGTTTATGAACATTATTTAGAGGGAGATTATCCCCTGTAACCCATTTAGATGTTTTCAATTTTCCTACCCCATCTGCCACTGCGTCAAACAGCTTTGAACTATGTTCTACAAGGCTATTAGTGCCTTTCCGTAGTTTATAAAGACCTCGAAGGTCTCTCACCATATCTCCATGTTCCTTTGAGCCATATGCTGTTTTCAAAAATGCTTGCAAGTCTGTCCAGGTACGACATTTTGTAAATTGGAAACTCCTTGACCTATGACTGAGGTCTCCCTTATTGAAATCTAGCAAAGCTTTCGCCTCTCTGAATGCCTCTACATCGTCTACTATATTCTTTCCCGCTAAATAGTTATTAACTCCTTCTATGAAAATATTCACAGGTTGTGACAAAGCGCCATCCACAATCCCTTTGAACTGGCTGACCCTCGCAGAAATGTTCGTCAAGTGATGTAGTAGCGTCGTCGGTTTAGTATCCGCCATTTTATCTTGTTTCCCAAGGCTGTTCACCGATCTCAATAACATCAATGTATTTATATACACTAAACCTAATCAAGAAAAAAAAATTTTCCCAACAATAGATAACAAAAGGTAAGCGTGCCCTGTCCCCAATCACAAAATCAACCACGAAAATGACAATAAAAAAATAATAACAACAAGGAAGGGATAGGAAAAGAAAGCAACGCAAGGTGTTTCCGAGCTAACTCGCCTCTCTCTCTCTCTCTCTCTCTCTCTCTCCCTCTCTCTCTCTCTCTCTCTCTGGCACGACTTGCCGCAAAAATCCCACTTAGGCAAGTTCGCCACACACAAACACAAGGAACATGAACAAGAACAAAAAGTTAAAGAAAATCCCACAAAACAAAAAGAGGAAAAAAAATAAGAAAGAAAAAAAAACTCGAAAATACACTTACGTGTTCATATGACCGTAAACCGAATTCGCATACACCGCAAACATGCGCGAACTGCGAAACACTTTAATATGTCGAAAACTAACTTTCCCCCCCCACCCCCCCTTTTTCTCTCTTTTTAAAACAACCTTTATTCCGTAATCTCAAGAAATCAACTGACTTGGCTTGGGAGAGGAAGACTGTCTGAGTAAAAGCTTCTCTCTGTCGAATCAGCAGTATGACCCTGAGACCCTGAGTTGCCTGTGACATGATTAATAACCCCTTTCTCCTATCAAATAAAAACCGAAACCCCCTATTTCTAACTGTTCACAGTCCCTTCGGAGCGTACCTACAGCTTGAAAAATATATAAAAGCCTTTACCGCGGCCACCACTGTTAACCCCCCCTTTATTCCCATAAAACTACACAAACTGGGAACTCTTACCTGTTGCCAACGGTGCCCTGTCTGTAAGATATCACGAGGCTTATTAAAACTGCGTAAATATATATCATTTATTTCCCAAAGCAATTGGTTATAAACAAAGAACAAAATGATTAACAAGTCATAATGGCATAAATACCCAAATCTGCCCATAAAGAAAACCAATAAGATAACATTCTACCTTCCTGACTAAGGTTACACTCTCAAACCCCAAAACAAGTCACATTGTCTAGTATTCGTCAGTTAGAGAATCCCATTCCTAATCAACCATGGAATCGGACCCATCTGTAATAAAGATAATAGTTATATAGACACCCACGTCACTCTTTTCAAAGTATTTACGTAAAGAGAATATTTCCACACTTCTCTCTCTTTTCCAAAAGGTAACAGTTTTTCTAAGTTTTTATAGAACGTGTCTTACCTTTTCGATGGGTGTTTTCTCCCGACACTTCGAGCAACCGCTTGTTCTCTCCTTTGCACAAAGAATGCGTCTTTCCACAAGTACCCTGAACCAGTAGGCCTGTAATACGCGTACAAAACGAATGCACATGCTCGCAAACGGGGAACGACCTCTGAGACAAGTTGCTTGTTCAGCAAATACCTTTCTCTCCCATGTGAACTTTGCAGTGTACCACCCCTTGTCTCTAGGCGAGTAGAGCTATTATTAGCCCATTCCCCCTCTTTCACCTCTTGAGATATATATATATATATATATAGTATACTATATATAGATATATATATATATATATATATTATATATATATATATAATATATATGTATATATATACATGTATTCATAATATATACATAATACATATATGTATATATATATATGTATATATTAGAGCTTAATTGTTTCCTATGAATTATTGAAAAATTATCTTTGTTAAAAAATTCAAGAAAAATCGATTAGGGTAATCAGTCGTTTTGAACACAAGTAGACACACATACACATGCTTGCATAAGGCACATATATACAGATTATATATATAAATATATATATTTATATATATATATATATATATATATATATATATATATATATATATATATATATATATATATATATGTGTGTGTGTGTGTGTGTGTGTGTGTGTGTGTGTTTGTGTGCGCGTGTGTGTGTGCGTGCACATAATCACATAGTGCAAGTATGTTTTTGTTGTGATATTTGCAATCGAGTATTCACACGCATAAAAGCCCGTGCTAGCCATGTGAAGTCAATAAAGTTTTTCTATTTTTTGTCATTTTTTTATATCTATCACGCTTTCCCCTCTGTTTCCCTTCCCTTTACTTTTTCACCCTTTTATAGAAAGTTTTTTTTTCTTTTCCCTCTTCCCCAGGCAATCAACTGCCATAGGATACCACGATCTCCCCTTTCCTTCCTTTTTTCATCTTCAGAGATAATCGTATTTTTTAAATTTTTTTATTTTTATTTTTATTTTAGGGAATTCTTTATCTCGTGGTTTTTCCGGAATAAGTGGGTATTTTTCCTTCGATATTTTTCATTATTTAACCAAAAAAATGTATCAACTTACAAAATGCGCAAAGGAAATAAATCGCCATTTTTAATCGAATATCTATTAATGAATAAAAACTTAATATTTTTTTGATAATACTTTTATTCGATGAAAGAGTATCAACTTTTAAAATGCTCACAGGAATTATTTCTGTTTCCGTAATAAATATATATTTTTTCTATTTTTCAATTGAATGAAAACTCAATTTTTAAGTTTTGGGGGCCACTATTCAGTCTCACATTGCCTAGAAAGAACCATTTTCTGCATTCTTTGTATTGAAGATAAAAGTTACCCAAGAAGATTCCCAATAAAATTATAAAAAGTCTAGTTCGAAAATAATTGCACGCCAAGCTGAATTTTCCCCATTGTTGTCATCTAAAAATAAACAATTCATATAACCGTTTACGTTACATTTGCTTGCATTTATTATATTTTATAATTAGTCGCGTGTCATGAATAAGCCATCCGATAAATGACCTCAAGTTGCTTTGTATTCCGTCGATTACATTTGTAAAAATTTGCGAATAAAAGCTAAAAGAACATTTGGATTTATCGAGTCAAACCTACGAAGCCACATCTGTCAAATCATTCCTACCACAAACTTCATTCCGTTCTAAAATTCTGCACTTTTGAGAACTTTCATTTATCACACCCAGAAAAATAAACTGTTCGGCGGATTTTTTATTTCTTTTTATCAAGTTTTATCGGAGTTATGAAGCTGTAATCATCCTAAGTTGATTTCACCGAGCTGTAAATAACACACACACACACACACAGCCTGCAAGATTAATTGATATCGCTCTGCAGATGTCTTCCTGCCGTCTTCTTTATCAAGTTAGGAAGACTCGACGTGAGAAACTTTTTAGCCTGGAGACGCAATTAACGCGATGCTAATTGAGATCAGAGTTCGAATTGGCTGGGCTTTTTCGAAAACAGCCAGACGGAAGAAGTTCTTTTAGTGAGGTCATGAGTGATGAATAAGTCGGGCGAGCTACGAAGAAATTGTAAAATGAATTAATGGGTAACTATACTCTGTTTTTTTCCATCTGTCCATCCGCCTGTGGTGTTTCCGCATGGTAACACTGCGTCCCGGGCTTTAAATAGTTACGCCATGTGTAAGTTTTAGGTAAATAAAAGGATATCTAGGTGTTTTAATAATTTACAGAATTACACCGTTAATATTCGAAATAAGGTTATTATTATTGTTGAATGTAAGAATGAATGTAACTATCTAAAGCCCGGGACGCAGTGTTACCATATAGATGTAAAAACATTTTAATGTCTGTTATTAAAGCTGTGATACGTCAAGAAAAGACGTTAGGCACAAATTGAATGAAAAAGACGTGGAGATCTGTGATCGTAATAAAACATGTAAAAGAAAAATAATAAAAAAGTGAGATTGTTAGATTAGAAAAAGCTGATAATTAAAATATACAACTTCAAAAAAAGACACGGCGATCTGAGACCTTAATAAAGAAATGTAAAAGAAAAATAATAAAAAGTGGGATTGTGAAATTAGTAAAAAGTTAATAACAAAAAGATAAAACTACATAATACGTATAATACTGTACTTACTGGTAAGAGCTGATTACGCTGATGTCCAGATTCTTGAACTTTCTCTTGTTCCAATATGCCCCATCTTTTTTCTCACGACAGTTTCTATGGGTCATCTTTAGGGATTCCTGAAATGTGAATCAGTGATCTGGTTAATAATAATAATAATAATAATGATAATGATAATAATAATAATAATAATAATAATAATAATAATAATAATAATAATAATAACAAATGTGGAGCCGTGGCAGAGTGAGTTAGTTCGTCAATGGGCTGGTTAAGCAATATTGGGGCTGGGTGACCGCTCTCCACGGCGTTGATTCCTTGGGAAGTGATCTTTACCTATAATTTCCTCATTCTACTCAGCTGTAAATGAGTACCTATCCCTGATGGGGTAGGGTCCAGCTATGGGTTAAAAAGCAAAACTTAGCCATGATGGAAAGAAATGAAGGATTAAACGACAACGACGTAAATGGAACCTCTGGCAACAGAGGAGCTTCGTCCGGCAGCCAGGCATTCAGCCCAATTGAAGGAGAGTCTGGAACTTTAAATTAGGTTCCAAGTGAATTGTGAGAGGGGAATTATTTCCGAAAGACAATACTGAGTTCAGTTTTGTGACGTCATAAAGATTCAAGGCAAAACTGATGTTCTTTTGTCTTTCCAAATGGAATTCTCTCTCTCTCTCTCTCTCTCTCTCTCTCTCTCTCTCTCGGCTGGTGGTCTATTCTCTGGGGTCTTCAGTCGTTAAGAAAGCTGATTTCAACTTGTTCTTTTCTTTAAAATTTTATTTTACTTCCTCACATTTCTCGCGTAGGAAAATTGTACGTCTCTCTCTCTCTCTCTCTCTCTCTCTCTCTCTCTCTCTCTCTCTCTGTTGGTGGACCTTTCTTTTGGGTAACATTCTTCAGGCGAATCGATTTCCATTTGTACTGTGGAATCTTTTCCAGTTTCCTTTCCTCCCTTTTGGGAAAAAGCAACCCCGCAACCCCCCCCCCCCCCCCCCCCCCCCCCCCCCCCCCCCCCCCCCCCCCCCCCCCCCCCCCCCCCCCCCCCCCCCCACGCACCCCCCCCCCCCCCCCCCCCCCCCCCCCCCCCCCCCCCCCCCCCCCCCCCCCCCCCCCCCCCCCCCCCCCCCCCCCCCCCCCCCCCCCCCCCCCCCCCCTCTCTCTCTCTCTCTCCCCAGACCGTAATCCCTCCTAAGATAAGTCCATCTTCAGGCAAATAGATTTTTTCTCGCCCGTCAACCCCATGTCCTCGTAATTAATCCCAAGTATGTCATAAAGATTAAATGTTTTTGTGCCAGTCTTTTATCTCCTTTCTCTCTGCATTCCCCACCGCCTCCCCACCGCCACCCCCATCCTCCCACAAAAAAAAATGGATTAAGGAAGAATGGAAAACAAGAGAAAGCGAGGCAAGTAATCTGCAGGGAGGTTGGGGGATAGAAAAATTCATTTTCATTTTGTCCCGAGTCTGTCTTATTCAAGATTCCGTCTCGCTTCATAACCTCTAATTGAAATAGTCCGGAGTTTTATTTTATGAAGAAGAAGCAGCAGCGACAATTGGAGATTCTTGGTGCTGAGCTCAGCTGTTGAGACATTGAGTTTTGTCCGGTTTTAGTTCAGGAATTTTATGGAGAATAAATGGCAGGTTTAATGCGTTTTATGCCATTTAAATAAATGTGAGTAATTAAATGGCTCTAATTGAAATCAAGGATTATTGAGGCAAAAAGGAGAAAAACAAAGATTTTCTTATTTTGGTAATTAAGTGGCTCAAATGAAAATTCATGTTTATTATGCAAAATGGGAGAAAAAAATGTATCCTCTTTTCGTTTACGAAGCTTAAAAAAATATGTAAAGTGAAGATTAAATTGTGACTTTAAAAACCTTGTAGCCATTTAAATCTGAGCGAGTAATTAAATGGCTTTAAAGAAAATCGAGGTTTATCAAATGAAAGTTTAGGAATAAACAACAAAGATTTAACCTTTATACTTTAGGAAGTTTAAAAAGTAATGTAGTTGTGAAGATTGAATGGACTGTTAAAAGGTTTAGTAAAAAAATTGTCAGAAAACATAAATAAAGGTTTAACTTTATTTAGGTTACGAAATTCAAAAACCTTGATGTAATAACGAAGATTAAATAGCCAGTTTAAATGGCATATGCCATTCAAAACAAAGTGTAACTGAATGACTTTCATGAAAATTAAAGTTTAATCTTCATTTAGTTTAGGAAAATTAAAAAAAAATGCAATCATAAAGATTAAATGGTTAGTTTAATAGCTCACGCTATTTAAGTGAAGGCGAGTGATTAAATGACTACTAACTCAGCATCAAGTTCATGGAGTGAAACAGGGGAAGTAGAATTGGAAGAAGGAAGGGAAGAAAGTAAAGGAATTGGTAATAGAGGACGAAATGGGGAGAGAAACAACACAGGAGAATAAATCAACAAATGATGAGGAGGAAGAGGTGGAGGGGAAATCGGAGAGGGAATTAGGAAAGATAAATGTCAATATGACCCGAAGAATCAAAGCAAAAGAAAAACTGGGTCAATACGAGCAGTTTGATGCCTCCATCTTTAAAAGCCTTAGTAATCCATTTTCCCATTTGTCCTCTGACCAAGTGAGACTCGGGTCAATGTTGGTGTCAGTGCTTCTAGGTCTTTTTTTTTATTCCCTTTCTTCTTTTTTGTTAAGAGAAAATACCTTAAAGTTGTGCTTCACAACGACCAAAGTTCTCGATTTCGAAAGCAATTTTTTTATTTGTTAGTATTTATTTGTTTATTTATTTATTTATTTATTTTTTGGCTGAAGGTCATGGTCATGAATTAAAACAAATACCTAAACTCTATGCTCGATGAGAGAGAGAGAGAGAGAGAGAGAGAGAGAGAGAGAGAGAGAGAGAGAGAGAGAGAGGTTAATGTCCCACCAACTATCTAAAGTTATAAAACTTCTTTGAAAAGACGCCTTTTCGATACAATCAGCCATTAAAAGTCTGAAGGCGCTTCCATTAATCACCAAATGCTTTCAGTGGATCCATGAGGCGTGTAAGAACGTATGAGAGAGAGAGAGATGAGAGATGAGAGAGAGAGAGAGAGAGAGAGAGAGAGAGAGAGTGGAGGCGGCTCTATATCTCTGAAATAAGTTTTTCCTTATGATTATATCCATTATGGTGTTCAAACGTCCTGTGACCTATCCATCTTTTTTTGATAATATTTTTTTTTCACTAATTTATCTTAATTTTCTCTTTTTTAATGTAATTTACCTAGTGCTTCTCCCATGGTATTCAGACGCACTAAGGCCTAATCATCTTTATTCGACAATTTTTTTTATTTCAGTGTAAGAGTGCATTTGCGTGTGTGTGTTTGTGTGCGTATTCACCTGCGTTAGCCAATTACGAAGTTGCGTCTCTTTAAAACCAAGAAATCTCAAAGGCCTCAAAACTAATCTTCTTACACACAATTTCTCCAGATACTAACAGCCTAATTGACCCCCTCCCTCCCCCCCACACCCCACCCCACTCCTCTCACCCCAAAAATAATTCCATAAATTTATCTTCATTTTCATAATGACCACGAACGGAGAAAAGAGAATATGAGATCATATCAAACTGCCTGCAGATCGCATGAAAATAAAAGATATAAATGCGATTCGTCCTGTAGATCATTATGTCATTGTTCAATTTATGGTTATTGCTCGTATAATTAAGAGTCTGATAATGGACTTAAGTTAATGCCGGGTTCATTAATGAGGCATTTTCCTGTTTCTCGATTGACATTTTAACCATTTTTAAGTCCCTGATAATTTCCATATTCTTCTGTCTGCCCAGCACTTTATATGTCTGGCAATTTCGATTTTTTTTTTTTTTTTACTGTAATTTCATTACTAAGAAAAAAACTAATTTTTTTTTTTTTACTTCAGTTTCTACATATACTACTAAGAAATAAACACTAAATGCTGCACATGTATCATGTATGAGATATGGCTATTCAACATTGTAAGAGGTCGATTTAAAGATCAAGGTCAAATTGCATTCCAAGAGGTCAAGGGTCATCCATGAATTTGCTGCCATAGTTGGCCAACTTGCTTTACATGCAATCATTATTTTTCTAATACTGCTTTTATGATGAGAAATAAAGGCTAGTTGTTTCGTATGTATCATCTACGGGTGG
>NC_061090.1:35470743-35473243 GCF_015104395.2 Macrobrachium nipponense
GAAGTAAGGTCACTATTTATTAATGCTCACTGATGTCACGTTTTTATTCCGGAATTTGTCAAGAATTCAATAATAATTAGTGACTTGCATCATGAAAAGCGTGCATATATATATATATATATATATATATATATATATATATATATATATATATATATATTATATATATATATTTATGCTAATTTATTTGAGCATGACAGATTTTCTTATAAATGCCTTAGTTTATAACTTTGACATAACTAAAAAGTTAAGTACCACACTAAAAATAAATACTGAGCATACCCTACTCCTATCACTTGGAGAGAGAGAGAGAGAGAGAGAGAGAGAGAGAGAGAGAGAGAGAAGGGAAGAAAAGGATAAAGGAATCAAATATTTATTAGGCAAATCTATGCTGCAGTCTCGACTTATAAGGAAGCAATATTTCACCAAATATCGAAAGTGATCGACTATTTCGTCGCTAAGATGAAAAATTTATTTATTCCTTGATGTATTAAAATAGGTCTTACGAGTTTTATATAGTATATCGGCTCTATTTAAAAGGAAGGAATATTATTTACGCCATATTCGCGAATATTTCTCGCCCGCCAACTTCGACAAGATACGTTACGTCTAATACCTGTGGTTTACGAGTCTCGAATTATTCTCCACTAGACTGAAATATCCACTTTCGTTGATTAAGGTCGTGATTTACAGATGAGGGAAATGTTGCTTTCACTTTACATAAACATTTCCGTTCCTGAATTGCTTGAAAAGCTCAAATATTTTCGTTAGCAAATAAGGATATTTTTGCCCTGTCTCCTTGCAGGTTAGTATTCCAGTGGATATAAACAGTGAATATTAAAGATTTTCTTAAATGAAATTTGTTAAACGAAAGTATTTTTGGTTATCTGCTTTACTGATAACGTTCCAATAAATATAATCAGTGAATATTGAAGATTCTCATAAATAAAATTTGGTAAATAAAAGTATTTTTTGGTTATCTGCTTTATTGATAATGATCCTATTAATATAATTACTGAAGAAGAAAGATTCTCTTGAATGAAAATGTAAACTCAACAAATACATCAGCCAATGTTAACAGTTTATTTTGCTCCATCTCCTGTGTTTTTTCGATTACAAAACATTAGGAAACAATTATATAAACACTTATATTGATGAACTTAAATTGCGAAAAATAACCTAATTATATTTTGAGAAGAATTTTCTGATATTTTCGTTTTTGAGTTGATACTATTAGTGTCATTTTATATATAATTTCGTCTCTGATATTACTTGTACTTGTGTGTGAAAATTCAAGATATAAATTTCAGTATAGATGCATAGTCTCCCTAGGTTTAGTTCATTTCAACAGAGAGAGAGAGAGAGAGAGAGAGAGAGAATCCTTTTCCTTTCCCTGACTATTTCTTCATGCTTCGGTTGCATATTTCGCGAGAGAGAGAAGAGAAGAGAAGAGAGAGGAGAGAGGATGAGAGGAGAGATAATCTCAGTTCATCAACATTTATCATTGCCTTCTGTAAAACAAATTTCTTGAATTTAACTCCATACCAGAGTATCTTTTGGCGGAATTTCTAAAAAGTCAGAGATATAAAGGATATCAAACACCAACTGAGGAGAAACTGAACTTAAAAGGGTTGAAAAAAAATAAAGGAAAATAAAAGATAAAACAATCGAACAGATCAAACTCTTTGCTGGGCCTCAAAATAGCAAAGACATTGTCTCCAAGTGACCCACTGGTTCGAAAGAGGCAGTTGTACCTTCGCAGGTAACTGGACTCGGACGAAAAAGGAGGAACCAATTAGAACGTACGAGGGTCAAATGCCAAGTAACTCAAAATATTTTTCCTTTCAGCAAATTTATCCTAATTTATGTTGTACTCTCTCTCTCTTTCTCTCTCTCTCAAGAAATTCTCAAGAAAATTTGCAAAAAAGACCAGGTAGAAATATCAAGATTTATTTATTTATATATTTATATATGTATATGCTGACACACTACGCGGATAATAAACAGAGGCGTAACCCCAAAAGCCCCTTACCATAAAAATAAGCCTCAGGATATATAGTAAGCCAACCTTGTAGCAGCCTTAATAATGAAGAACAGCACCGTTCCGGGGGGAGGGGGACCGAAGGAGATGTGTCACGAATGTAGTTTACAAATTTACTTGTCCAGAGGAGGTGTGTAAACCTCACAGCCAAAACTACATCGGGCACACTACAACGACCCTTCGGAGACGTCTGCGGTCATAGAAATCAAGGGGCCATCCATCAAACATTACATAGATGTTCACGACAGGAAGCCATCTCTACAAGAGCTCATAGAAGGCACCCAGGTCGTGCACAGAGAGACAGCTACGGTCGCCTCTTAATAACGGAAGCTGAGCATCGCTATTCAGAAGCCGACCTTAAACGTCCAACAAGAATCGGACCATATACTCCACTCCAGCAGGAGAAGGAATAGCAAGCCAAAAGGGACCAGACAGCGCACCCCAATCCACCGAGAACAT
>NC_061090.1:35478243-35482909 GCF_015104395.2 Macrobrachium nipponense
TTCTACATCTCTCTTAAATTGTTCACGCCATCTGTCTGCCTACCACCTCCTACTCCCTGTTTCAGCAGTGATATATAGACATCAAAATAAGTTAAAATACATAATGGCTATTTCAGCTGCGTTTATTTTGTATAATAGTTTTTCTATGCTTCTTATTCCTCACTTTTCGTCTGTACTCAAATTGGCTATTAAAACGCTAAATGGGCGTATTTGTCAAATTTAATACATTAGACAAAATGCAGTACAAATTGGATATTACTGCATTTCGTATATATTCAATTTGACAAATACCACGTTTTTTTACATGAATCCCTGATTTGGCGTTTTAATAGCCAATTCGAGTACAGAAGAAAAGTCAGTAATAAGAATAAAGAAACTTCTATACAAAACAAACGCGGCTGAAATAGTCATTATTTTCAATAAAGGTCTTCTTCAAGCATATCAAAATAAATAAATGCTAATTCAATCCCCGGTGGAACTTCAGTCCTTACACAACCCCCAGTAAAGAGACCATCTATTCTCTCAATATACTTTCCTACATAATTTCTTACCTATTCATAAATAAACCATTTAATTTGTATAAAGGCCCGATTTCTTAGTTCAAGTTTCCTTACTTTGCATAAACTTAACCTTGCTTTTATTTAATATTCTCTCTCCATCCTCCTGAAATCAGATATTAAAAAGAATACGTCAAAATGTCATAACTAATTAACACAGAGATGGCGCCACTTGAATAATTAATTATTCATTCCAGTTTGACTTATTTCCTTTTTCACGGTCTTATTACCTCCTAGCCATTCGAAAGGAACTAAGAATAAAGATATTCTGAGACACGAGAGAGAGAGAGAGTGTGTGAATATTACAGTGAAGTTTTATGGTTTTATGCAATTTGTGATTGCCCTAATGGAAAGGATATGGTTAGTCGGTGCATTAGGATAATCACACGCTCACGTAATCGCATGTTCACGTTCAGTGCCATGAGTATATCTATATATATTATAATATATATAATATATATATAATAATTATAATATATTTTAATATATATATATTATATATATTATTAATATTATTATATGTATATATGTATATTTTAATATATATTTATATAAATATTATATATATATATATATAATATATATAATTATATATTATTATACATATATAGTATGTATGTATGTATAATATATATATATATATATATATATATATATATATATATATATATATATATATATTATATTATATTATATATCATTCATTGAATAGAATGGCTTTTTCACTGTTAACCAGCTTTTTTGAAATTGCTTCTATTTTCTAATTATTTCTTTACTTCATTGTTCAGGTTACTAATGGACACATAATGGGGTTCTCTTTTTTTCCCCATTTACTCCAGATATTTTTACACGCGACAGCTGTTTTCGTCAACCTATACGTATTGACGTTTTCAAGCGTACTGATACAAATATGAGCCTACATGCGTTTTGTGACGTCATGAGGACGGAAAGGTAGTACAATTGCCAGATACCTAGTTTTTAAGTATTTACAAAAGACTATAATGAAACATAAAAATAAGACAAATAAATAAATATGTTAACAACAGAAATTATATAAAAAGTTGAAAGTAAGTTATTATATACACATTATACATAAATATATTATTACATATGTTTAATTTACTGAAAGTCAGTGTGCGCTCCTGTCCGCGTGTGGGGGTTTTGTTCCACGCGGTTGAAGGGCTGCCTCCTACACGAGGGCAAGGATCGGTCTGCCTCACGTTGGATGTTAAGGCTGGGGACGTTGCATGGCGATGCTGACAGCTTCTGATATCAATAAACGATTGTAGTTGCCTTCCTTGTGTATTGGTTTTTTGGTTTGTGAGAAGATTCTTGTAATGATGGTTTTTTTATTGTGGGTATCCACAAAGTGCTGATGAATGGCTCCTTGGTTTCTGTGAGCCTGCATGCGACGTTTGAGTGTTGTGGTTTGTTGTGTCGATTTATAGCATTTTTGGGGGGACTGACATTGCTCGTCAGCACAGACAAACTTGTACACTATATCAGATTTAACCTCTTTCTCCGTCGATGGGGCCGTACTATTTTTCATTACCAAAGAGGCCGTAAGGTTATTTTATGTTTCACTATAGTCTTTTGTAAATACTTAAAACTAGGTATCTGGCAATTGTACTACCTTTCCGTCCTCATGACGTCACAAAACGCATGTAGGTTCATATTTGTATCAGTACGCTTGAAAACGTCAATACGTATAGGTTGACGAAACAGCTGTCGCGTGTAAAAATACTGGAGTAAATGGAAGAACCCCATTATGTGTCCATTTAGTAACCTGAACAATGAATGTAAAGAAAATAATTAGAAAATAAGAAGCAATTTCAAAAAAGCTGGTTAACAGTGAAAAAAGCCATTCTATTCAATGAATGTTGTATCGTGAAAAATTGTGCCCTAGAAGTATTTAATATATATATATATATATATATATATATATATATATATATATATATATATATATATATATATATATATATATATATGAGTGGTGCGAACTTTCATTGTAATAATAATAATAATAATAATAATAAAAGGTTCTCATGTTCACGAGGGAAAAGTATATCTTCTCTTTTTTTTTTTTAGAAAAGTAACCAGAGGTCCTGTCTTAAGCAAAACGGTGAATTGGGTACCTGAAAGTAACTCAACTGTGGGGAATTAAAGACCGGTCACACAAAACACTTCCCTAAAGTCTATCCTCAATTTGCTATTCTATTTTGCATTCGTAACAAAAATCTTGCTCATTAACGATTACTATATGCGTGCTATCGAGTGCGTTCGTCCCTTGTACTTCTTTAACCCTGGGTTAAACTAGGATTTCTGTATTATGATCCTTTTGTATATATTGCAGAGAGGTCTTATTCTGATGTATTTCTCAGAAGACGCGTTGGTGCATATTCATGACCGCTTATTGTTTCTCGGTGTTGTGTCCTTCAGATCATTTTGCGAGTAGTGGTTCTCTAATGAGTTGGAGAGGATCTGCTTAAAGAGGATCTAAGGTACATAATGAGGAACTAAATGAGAATTGTGATGTAGCTGTTTACCATTATTTATCTTGTATGTATTATATATGTATATATACAAACGAACTCGACCGAATTCGCCAACTGCTGACAAACAACGGGTATGCAGATCAAATTATCGAAGCAGCAATAAAAAAGAAAATGGACGAATTTTACCAACCCAACACCATGGCGAAAAACGAGGAAAACTTGATTATTTACCATCGTGTACATTAGGGTCTGCATACAAGGAGGATTGCTGCACACTACGCGGGATAATAAACAGAGCGTAACCCCAAAAGCCCCTTACCATAAAATAAGCCTCAGGATATATAGTAAGCCCAACCTTGTAGCAGCCTTAATAATGAAGAAACGCACCGCTCCGGGGGGACCGAAGGAGATGTGCACGAATGTAGTTTACAAATTTACTTGTCCAGAGGAGGTGTGTAAACCTCACAGCCAAAACTACATCGGGCACACTACAACGACCCTTCGGAGACGTCTGCTGGCTCATAGAAATCAAGGGGCCATCCATCAACATTACATAGATGTTCACGACAGGAAGCCATCTCTACAAGAGCTCATAGAAGGCACCCAGGTCGTACACAGAGAAGACAACTACGGTCGCCTCTTAATAACGGAAGCAGTGAGCATCGCTATTCAGAAGCTGACCT
Source organism: Macrobrachium nipponense (assembly GCF_015104395.2). NCBI lineage: Eukaryota > Metazoa > Arthropoda > Malacostraca > Decapoda > Palaemonidae > Macrobrachium > Macrobrachium nipponense. The sequence goes on from NC_061090.1 coordinate 35,481,982, forward strand.
TGAACGTCCAACAAGAATCGGACCATATACTCCCCTCCAGCAGGAGAAGGAATACCCAAGCCAACAGGGACCAGACAGCGCGCCCAATCCACCGAGAACATCGCGCCCCTTGGAAGGCATGAGAAGACCAGCGTCAGCGAAAGTCAAGTAACATCCTTACTCAGGTCGCTGAGCCCCACCCCGCCCAACACGAATCAGCAACCGTTAACCAACGTAGACCATTTGGACATACACACACACACACACACACACACTCAAATTTAAATCATACACATTTATGTATAAACAGAAATTATCTCTTGTGACCTTTGTATGGCCAGGCTATAAAATAATATACATATATTGTACTCCCGATTTAGATTTCTTCTATATATATAGTATATATATTATATATATATATATATAGATATATATATATATATATATTATATGTATATATATATCATATATGTTTTATGAGGGGAATATATATAATAGATTTGTATGGATCCATATAGTATATATATTTAAATAGGAATACTAAGCTATATACACCACCCCTATAGCCTAAAATATATATATATATATATATAATGCGATATGTATATATATATATGATATAGATAGATATATATATATATATAGATATATATATATATGTATGTATATATATATATATATATATATATATATATAAATATATATATATATATATATATATATATATATCTATATATATATTATATATATATATATATATATATATATATATATATATAATATATATATATATATATATATATATATATATATATATATATATATATATATATTATATATATATATTATATATATATATATATATATATATATATATTATATATATATATAGATATATATATATATATATATATATATATATATATATATATATATATATTCCCCTTTC
>NC_061090.1:35483409-35511996 GCF_015104395.2 Macrobrachium nipponense
GTGTTTTCGCATGGTACACTGCGTCCCGGCTTTAAATAGTTACGCTATGTGTAAGTTTTAGGAAATAAAAGGATATCTAGGTGTACATTTGCAACTGAAAAGTGTTTTAATAATTTACAGTATGCGAATTACACCGTTAATATTCGAATAGGTTATTATTATTGTTGAATGTAAGTATCTAAAGCCCGGACGTAGTGTTACCATACGCAAACACCACATGCTGGTGGACAGATATAAAAAAAACAAAGTATAGATGTAAACACATTTTAATGTCTGTTATTAAAGCTGTGATACGTCAAGAAAAGACGTTAGCATAAATTGAATGAAAAAGACGTGGAGATCTGTGATCGTAATAAAACATGTAAAAGAAAAATAGTAAAAAAGTGAGATATTAGATTAGAAAAAAGCTGATAATTAAAATATACAACTTCAAAAAAAACAGACACGGCGTTCTGAGACCTTTATAAAAAAATGTAAAAGAAAAATAATAAAAAGTGAGATTGTGAAATTAGTAAAAAGTCAATAACTAAAAAATAAAACTACATAATACATATGAAAACCGTACTTACTGGTAAGAGCTGATTACGCTGATGTCCAAATTCTTGGACTTTCTCTTGTTCCAATATGCCCCATCATTTTTCTCACGACAGTTTCTATGGGTCATCTTTAGGGATTCCTGAAATGTGAATCAGTGATCTGGTTAATAATATAATAATAATAATAATAATAATAATAATAATAATAATAATAATAATAATAATAACAAATGTGGAGCCGTGGCAGAGTGAGTTAGGTCGTCAATGGACTGGTTAAGCAACACTGGGGCTGGTCAGTCGTTGGATGGGTGACCGCTCTCCACGGCGTTGATTCCTTGGGAAGGATCTTTACCATAATTTCCTCAGTCTACTCAGCTGTAAATGAGTACCTAATCCTGATAGGGTAGGGTCGGTCCAGCTATGGTTAAATAGCAAAACTCAGCAATGATGAAAAGAAATGAAGGATTAAACGACAACGACGTAAATGGAACCTCTGGCAACAGAGGAGCTTCGTCCAGCAGCCAAGTATTCAACACAATTGAAGGGGAAGACGGTCAGGTACTTGGAGGTCGTCATCCAGCAAACTGACCACCACAACGACAGTAACATCCCAGAAACGGCGCATAATAATAATAATAATAATCGAACTCTGAATTTCTTTTTATGAGGTCACATCTTTCCTAAGTGTCAATTTCACCGACATCGAATCGTTGCCTACTGGTTTCTACTCGCTGTCAACTAACCTTTAGCTAGTTTTAAAAATCCTCTTAGTTTATAAAAGGAGAGGATATGAAAAGATAATCATCGTGCATCAGTGATCATCATTACCTCCACCTTCCAGTCCATTCGTTACTTACTATCCACTGCCATCCAACTTAAGTGTTTTGGAGCCTTGGGATAGGAATGGATGACCCCGAGAGAGAGAGAGAGAGAGAGAGAGAGAGAGAGAGAGAGAGAGAGAGAGAGAGAGAGTTTGAGTTTTTTCTAACTCTTCCTGGGTCTCAAAGGAGAGTCTGGAACTTTAAATTAGGTTCTAAGTGAATTGTGAGAGAGGAATTATTTCCGAAAGATAATACTGAGTTCAGTTTTGTGAACTAATAAAGATTCAAGGCAAAACTGATGTTCTTTTGTCTTTCCAAATGGAATTTCTCTCTCTCTCTCTCTCTCTCTCTCTCTCTCTCTCTCAGGTGGTGGTCCATTCTCTAGGGTCTTCGTCGTTAAGAAAGCTGATTTCAACTTGTTCTTTTCTTTAAAAATTTATTTTACTTTCCTCAGGTCGCGTAGGAAAAATTGGTACTTTCCTCTCTCTCCTCTCTCTCTCTCTCTCTCGGTAGGTGACCTTTCTTCTGGGGTAACATTCTTCAGGCGAATCGATTTCCATTTGTACTGTGGAATCTTTTCCAGTTTCCTTTCCTCCCGTTTTTGGGAAAAAGTCCCCCCCCCTCTCTCTCTCTCTCTCTCTCTCTCTCTCTCTCTCTCTCTCTCTCTCTCTCTCCCTAGACCGTAATCTCTCCTAAGATAAGTCCATCTTCAGGCAAATAGATTTTTTCTCGCCCTTCAACCTCATGTCCTCGTAATTAATCACAAGTGTGTCATAAAGATTAAATGTTTTCGTGCCAGTCTTTTGTCTCCTTTCTTTCTGTATTCCCACCCGCCTCCCCATCGCCACCCCCACTCCTCCACAAAAAAATGGATTAAGGAAGAATGAAACAAGAAGAAAAGTGAGGCAAGTAATCTGCAGGGAGGTTGGGGGATAGAAAAAGTCCTTTTCATTTTGTCTCGAGTCTGTCTTATCCAAGATCCGTCTCGCTTCATAACCTCTAATTGAAGTCTGGAGTTTTATTTTATGAAGAAGAAGCAGCAGCGACAATTGGAGATTCTTGGTGCTGAGCTCTGCTGTTGAGACATTGAGTTGTGTCCGGTTTTAGTTCAGGAATTTTATGGAGAATGGATGGCAGGTTTAATGCGTTTTATGCCATTTAAATAAAGGTGAGTAATTAAATGGCTCTAATTGAAATCAAGGATTATTGAGGCAAAAAGGAGAAAAACAAAGATTTTTTTTATTTTGGTAATTAAGTGGCTCATATGAAAATTCATGTTTATTAAGCAAAATGGGAGAAAAAGATTTATCCTCTTTTCGTTTACGAAGCTTAAAAAAATATGTAAAGTGAAGATTAAATGGTGACTTTAAAAACAATGTAGCCATTTAAATCTGAGCGAGTAATTAAATGGCTTTAATGAAAATCGAGGTTTATCAAATGAAAGTTTAGGAATAAACAACAAAGATTTAACCTTTATACTTTAGGAAGTTTAAAAAGTAATGTAGTTGTGAAGATTGAATGGACTGTTAAAAGGTTTAGTAAATAAAAATTGTCAGAAAACATAAATAAAGATTTAACTTTATTTAGTTTACGAAATTCAAAAACCTTGACGTAATAACGAAGATTAAATAGCCAGTTTAAATGGCATATGCCATTCAAAACAAAGTGTAATTGAATGACTTTCATGAAAACTAAAGTTTAAGCAAACTGGGAGGAAAATAAAGTTTAATCTTCATTCAGTTTAGGATAATTGAAAAAAAATGCAATCATTAGGATTAAATGGTTAGTTTAATGGCTCACGCTATTTAAGTGAAGGCGAGTGATTGAATGACTACTAACTCAGCATCAAGTTCATGGAGTGAAACAAGGGAAGCAGAATTGGATGAAGGAAGGGAAGAAAGTAAGGAATTGGTAATAGAGGACGAAATGGGGAGAGGAACAACATAGAAGAATAAATCAACAAATGATGAGGAGGAAGAGGTGGAGGAGAAATCGGAGAGAGAATTAGGAAAGACAAATGTCAAAATGACCCGAAGAATCAAAGCAGAAAAAAAACTGGGTCAATACGAGCAGTTTGATGCCTCCATCTTTATAAGCCTTAGCAATCCATTTTCCCATTTGTCCTCTGCCCAAGTGAGACTCGGGTCAATGTTGGTGTCAGTGCTCCTGGGTCTTTTTTTTATTCCCTTTCTTCTTCTTTTAAAAAAAAAAAAAAAAAAAATACCTTAAAGTTGTGCTTCACAACGGCCAAAGTTCTCGATTTCGAAAGCAATTTTTTTATTTGTTAGCATTTATTTATTTATTTATTTTATTTATTTATTTATTTTTTTTTTTTTTTTTTTTTTATTTATTTTTTGCTGAAGGTTCATGGTCATGAAAAAAGTTTCTTTCACAATAAATTCAAGAAGCTATACACATGTCTGCAAGGGAGTAAGGAAAAATTAAAATCACTACCTAAACTCCATGAGAGAGAGAGAGAGAGAGAGAGAGAGAGAGAGAGAGAGAGAGAGAGAGAGAGAGAGGTTAATGTCCCACCAACTATCTAAAGTTATGAAACTTCTTTTAAAAGACGCCTTTTCAATACAATCAGCCATAAAAAGTCTGAAGGCGCTTCCATTAATCACCAAATGCTTTCAGTGGATCCATGAGGCGTGTAAGAACGTATGAGAGAGAGAGAGAGAGAGTGGAGGCGGCTCTATATCTCTGAAATAAGTTTTTCCTTATGATTATATCCATTATGGTGTTCAAACGTCCTGTGACCTATCCATCTTTGTTTGATAATTTGTTTTTGTTTTTTTCACCTAATTTATCTTAATTTTCTTTTTTTTCATGTAATTTACCTAGAGCTTCTCCCATGGTATTCAGACGCACTAAGGCCTAATCGTCTTTATTCGATAATTTTTTTTCTTTCAGTGTAAGAGTGCATTTGCGCGCGCGTGTGTGTGTGTATGTGTGTTTGTGTCTTCACCTGCGTCAGCCAATTACGAAGTCGCGTCTCTTTAAAACCAAAGAAATCTCAAAGACCTCAAAAACCTAATCTTTTTATACACAATTGCTCCAGATACTAACAGCCTAAGTGACCCACCTCCCTCCCCCCCACACCCCACCCCACTCCTTTCACCCCAAAAAAATAATTCCATCAATTTTATTCTCATTTTCATAATGACTAGCAACGGAGAAAAGAGAATATGATATCATATCAAACTGCCTGCAGGTCGCATGAAAATAAAAGATATAAATGCGATTCGTCCTGTAGATCATTGTGTCATTGTTCAATTTATGGTTATTGCTCGTAAAATTAAGAGTCTGATAATGGACTCAAGTTAATGCCGGGTTCATTAATGCGGAATTTTCCTGTTTCTTGATTGATATTTTAACCATTTTTAAGTCCCTGATAATTTCCATATTCTTCTGTCTGCCCAGCACTTTATATGTCTGGCAATTTCGAGTCCCCCCCCCCCCCCCACTTTTACTGCAATTTCACTACTAAGAAAAAAACACTAAATGTTTTTTTTTTTTTACTCCAGTTTCTACATATACTACTAAGAAATAAACACTAAATGCTGCACATGTATCATGTATGAGAGATGGCTATTCATCATTGTAAGGGGTCGATTTAAAGATCAAGGTCAAATTGCATTCCAAGAGGTCAAGGGTCATCCATGAATTTGCTGCCATAGTTGGCCAACTTGCTTTACATGCAATCATTATTTTTCTAATACTGCTTTTATGATGAGAAATAAAGGCTAGTTGTTTCGTATGTATCATCTACGGGTGGTGTGTAGTTAAAATTTTGTTATGGTGGAATGAAAGGTCCAGGACCAATTCATTCTTAAGAGGTCAAAAGGTCATGGACGAATTTACTATCGTAAAAAAAAATTATCGTGTTTCATATAGTCCTTTTTTGTGTTGCTTTTATATTGTTCAAACAATGAAATTAGTTATAGATTTATTGCTAATGCCTGAACGTATACTTCATTTACTGATCAACCTGAATATATAGGAAGATTATGAGTTCTCTCATTTCATCTATGCGTCACTTATTATTCGTCAGTTGATTTTTCATGAATATTTAATCACGCCATTTCTTAGCAGGTTTAAAAACACTAAGACGATATTTGAATTATATAACAGCAAACACGAAAGAAAATAAAAACAGAGAATGAACAAATTCAACTGAGGAGTATAATTCTCAGCGTGAATAATATATGACCCACAATTTTATACATTTTTTCTCTACCATTTTCTTTGCATAACTCACCGGAAGTGTTCTCACATTATTTGATATTTGAATATTTATCGAGGAAAATATGATCCCGGGAATACAGTAATATATGAATATGAAGATTTATTTTTATGAATTTCTTCAAATTTATGATTATTAAAACCTACTTTGAAGTCGTATAGGCTAATTTTTGACTCTGATTACAATACAGAGACGTAATATAATTATATGTTGTTCAATAAATTTTGATATATCACAACAAAATAGGTTACAAGCATTGAAAAGTAAAAGTGGGAAAGAAAATCATTTTTGATATAGATGTTTTTCAGTAACATTGTATATTACAGATAGATAAAACGAATAAAAGAATAAAAAGATATTTACTCGCACAAAAACAGCAAGCACTGACGTCGTACCGTGGCTAAAAACCTGAAAATAATTAACCCTTTAGGATGTGAAACAGGATCCAGATCATCTCCTCTGCAGGGAATATATCCCGAAGGAATTTGACAGAGGTGATAAGACGTCCGCCGGCGGGCAAAAGGACTTACGTAAAGGAAAGGGGACGAACGACTTGATTGCATGACATCACTTGTCACTGTAACATAAAAATGAGCGAATCCACTTTCCCCCTACTGAGCCATCTCTCTCTCTCTCTCTCTCTCTCTCTCTCTCTCTCTCTCTCTCTCTTAGATACACGCACCGCGCGGTAATGGTCTTATATAGGAAATGACTAAATTCTCTCCGTACTCTTCGCGTCTCTTCTCCCAACTTATCCGATCCGATAATAATCAATTTTCTAAAATGTTTGGCAATTCTGACAAGATATTCGAGATTCGAGACGAAAACAAGGTTCCCCTATCTTCATATCTATCGGGTTGTGGCTACAAAGTTTCCTTACTGGAGGAATGGTGTGTGTGTGTGTATGTATGTATGATATATTATATCTATATATATATATATATATATATATATATATATATATATATATATATATATATATATGTATGTATGTATGTATGTATGTAGCTTAGGAATTATAAGGTATAGACGGTAATTTGTAATTATCTTCGAATGATTCGTAAGAGGATTACATGCCTTCAGTACTGAGTAAAGTTAATCTATGAATAATTATATATATAATATAGATATATATATATATATATATATATATATATAATATATTATATATATATATATATACTATTACATATATATATATATATATATATATAGTATATATATCATATATATATATTATATATATATATATATATAATTACATAGATTAACTTTACTCAGTACTGAAGGCATGTAATCCTCTTACGAATCATTCGATTACAAATTACCGTCTATACCTTATAATTCCCAAGCATATTCCTCACGAACATTTCCCCCAGTATTTAGTTTTATCCTGAATTATATTATTTCCGTAATACCCTCCAGAATTAAAGGTCATTTCCTGCCTATTTGACTCGGAAGAAAAACATTTAAGGGATGATGGTATGATCACGTTTGATCTACGTTTCTGATAACGGATGATGATAAGTGATGTGTAAATTCTTTGTAAATTGTTGGGATGAGATTAAGGTTCACGTGACGTTACAGGCAGTGAGGATAACGTCCGTTTTCCGTGTGATTTGAGTCTGAGACTGTGAGATCTGATTATGGAATTTAAGCGTCCGTTCTTTGCGTTCGAAAATAGTTAGAGGATTAGATTATAAATTCTGGTGCATGATAAAAAATGAGTTGAATAGCAAATACATTAAATTCCTTCCTCCCATTTGGTAAAATGTCAAATCGAGTAATAGTTTTTCTGCGGTAAATATCAAGATTATTTTCCGTTTTCCTTAAAAATCCATATAAACTAGAAAAAAAAATAATGAATAAATAAAATAACAATAGAAATAAATAACGCGCCGAAGTTCCTCCAACGAAGTTGAGTTTTAACTACGGCCCGGCTGTGGTCTATCCCATATCGTTTCCATGAGCACAATTATGGTTAAATTTAGCATTAAATTAAATACAACCACTGAGGCTAGAGGGCTGCAATTTGATATTTTTGATGATTATAGGGTGGATGATCAACATACCAACTTGCAGTTATCTAGCCTCAGTAGTTTTGTTTTTAAGAGCTGAGGGCTGACGGACAGATAAATATGGTTTGTTTTACAGGCAACTAAAAAAAAAAAAAAAAAAAAAAAAAAAAAAAAAAAAAAAAAAAAAAAAAAAAAAAAAAAAAAAAGAAAAAAAAAAAAAAAAGGGAAATCATTAACTTAAAATGAAAGATTTTTTATGAAAACCGAGATATTTGGAGGGACAGGATATCCTCCACTTTCTTTGCATCTCATTCCAGAGCCAATAATTCCCTTTCAATATTTCCACCCAGTCTGACTGCAGGAATAAATCGGTAACTTCACCAAAACTATGAAATTTCCAGAAATGAATCGGATGGTTTCGTTTCCTTTAGATGGAGAGAAGAGTCCAGATGTTTGAGATTAATGTCGGTAAATGTAGAAACAGTTGTATTATCATTATGAATTCTAAAGGTTATTGAGAAGGTTAAGGAAAAACTTTCTGTATCAAACTTGCGTTTAGGAACAGAAGCATAAGTAAATGGTCTTTAATAATAATAATAATAATAATAATAATAATAATAATAATAATAATAATAATAATTAATTAATTATTGTTATTAAATTTTCGTACTAATTCTCATTACTCTGACATTTTCGAGAAAACACCTGCATATAAAAAGGCCTAGACTTCCATTACTGAACAGTGTTAGCGATTAATATACACCCAGCGTTAGTACGTGCATTCGACTTGCTTTAAAATGTAGAAGACAGAGAGAGAGAGAGAGAGAGAGAGAGAGCAGTCATATTTATACTTGAGAAACGCAATGAATCCGTGTGGAAAAAGTGCGATGATGGTGAGAGTCAACAGATATGAGGATCGTCTAGTGAGAGAGAGAGAGAGAGAGAGAGAGAGAGAGAGAGAAACTCTTCCACTGTTTCCGAAATGCCATTCTTTTCTACCATCCAATAATTGAGGGACAGAGATAATAATACCATTTAAGTGACTGATAAATATTTTCCATGTGTGTGTGAGAGAGAGAGAGAGAGAGAGGGGGGGGGGGGGGGAATCACAGCCCTAGAATTAATCGATAAAAGCGGGTTCTCGTAGGAGAGAGAGAGAGAGAGAGAGAGAGAGAGAGAGAGAGAGAGGAGAGGAAATTACTTGCCTCTTTTAGAAACAACTGATAGAACAATTCTTTTAGGGGTAAGAGATAGAGAGAGAGAGAGAGAGAGAGAGAGAGAGAGAGAGAGAGAGAGAGGAGAGTGTGTGAAGGAAATTGCCACTTTCCAAATTGATAACATCTGGTTTTAGCCATTACTGATAATTCAGTGTATGTGAGTTCGTGTGAACGTTAATGTTGCACAGAGAGAGAGAGAGAGAGAGAGAGAGAGAGAGAGAGATAGAGAGAGAGAGCACCGAGAAGCAAGAAAATTTGCACGACCTGCATTGCACCTTCATTACCTTACGATATTATTCCTAAAGTTCTTTCTGACAATAAGCAAAAATTTCTGCTGAAAAACAAGCCAGCATCAATCAGATACGACAGACTATGATTTCGAAAACCCGAGGCGAATAATAATTATTATATTCTTCACTTCATAAATGAGGGAAATCGAGACTAAAAAAGGATTTGTTTATTAATTTCTCGTTGCGTACAACGCAACGAACATCAAACTTATCTGGCTGCCTCAGTGAAGCCCGTGTGATATGTTTGAGTTGCACTCTCTCTCTCTCGCCTCTCTCTCTCTCTCTCTCTCTCTCAAAGCCAGAATCACTAGGACGAAATCGGCAGTCGGGATTTTTGGGCTCGTTTAATCAAATTTCTCTTCCTTCTACACTATGGACAATGGCTCTCTAGGGCGTGAGTGGATAAGTCCGTCTCTATAATTTTCGCCAATCTCTCTCTCTCTCCTTTTACAGATTATTTATTTTCTTGAGAAAACAAGGGTCGTCACAGCGGATTTAAATTGTTCAGGTTAATGCCATTCAACATACAATATGTCCTATATTGTTTATGTATATGTATCATATCTCTCCTTCCCCCTATTATATAATAGGATCCTAGTAATGGGTCTATTATATGGTATATACTTAGTAGCAGTGGTATAATATCTCCTATAATCTTTTATATAGAGTCCTATCTTAGTAAAACATATAATATATATATCTAAAATTTTTATTGTTCTATAGTAATATAATATATATAAGTATTACCATCTAACATATAATATGTATATATATGTATGTATATGTATAATATATATATATATATATATAATATATAATATAATATATATATATAATATATATATATATATATATATATAACATAATATATATATATATATATATATATAGTTAAATATATATATATATACATATTATATATATTTATATATATATATATATATATATATATATATAATATATATATATATATATATATATAATATATATGTATATATATATATATAGTAATTATATATATTAAGTCTAATATATTGTATATATAAATATATATGAAATATATATTAATTTATAAAAATTTTATTTTTTATTTATATTATAAATATATATACTATTAATTATATTATATAACGTCAACAGTATAAAATAAATATTACCAAACTATAAATGTCATCACGTCAAAGTTAATTAACTATTTCTGACGGAAACAATACGGTTTAAACAGCTTTATTTCCATAACCTAATTTACACCGAACTGCATAAATTTCGACTTTGAAATCCATGCAAAACGTAAAGGAACTCAATTTTTTTTTTAACACATTTGTCATCGATATCAGCGAAGTAAGGTCACTATTTATTAATGCTCACTGATGTCACGTTTTTATTTCCGGAATTTGTCAAGAATTCAATAATAATTAGTGACTTGCATCATGAAAAGCGTGCATATATATATATATAATATATATATATATAATATATATATATATATATATATATATATATATATTTATATATATATATATTATGCTAATTTTTTTTGAGCATGACAGATTTTCTTATAAATGCCTTAGTTTATAACTTTGACATAACTAAAAAGTTAAGTACCAGACTAAAAATAAATACTGAGCATACCCTTACTCCTATCACTTGGAGAGAGAGAGAGAGAGAGAGGAGAGAAGAGAGAGAGAGGAGATAGAGAGAGAGAGAGAAAGGGAAAGAAGGATAAAGGAATCAAATATTTATTAGGCAAATCTCAGCTGCAGTCTCGCTATTATAAGGAAGCAATATTTCACCAAATATCGAAAGTGATCGACTATTTCGTCGCTAAGATGAAAAATTTTTTATTTATTCCTTGCTGCATTAAAATAGGTCTTACGAGTTTTATATAGAATATCGGCTCTATTTAAAAGGACGGAATATTTACGCCATATTCGCGAATATTTCTCGCCCGCCAACTTCGACAAGATACGTTCTGTCTAATACCTGTGGTTTACGAGTCTCGAACTTATTCTCCACTAGACTAAAATATCCACTTTCGTTGTTATTCTGGTAAGGGGTCGTGATTTACAGATGAGGGAAATGTTGCTTTCACTTTACATAAACATTTCCGTTCCTGAATTGCTTGAGAAGCTCAAATATTTTCGTTAGCAAAATAAGAAGGTATTTGATTTTTTGCCTTGTCTCCTTGAAGGTTAGTATTCCAGTGGATATAAACAGTGAATATTAAAGATTCTCTTAAATGAAATTTGTTAAACGAAAGTATTTTTGGTTATCTGCTTTACTGATAACGTTCCAGTAAATATAATCAGTGAATATTGAAGATTCTCATAAATAAAATTTGGTAAATAAAAGTATTTTTTGGTTATCTGCTTTATTGATAATGATCCTATTAATATGATTACTGAAGAAGAAAGATTCTCTTGAATGAAAATGTAAACTCAACAAATACATCAGCCAATGTTAACAGTTTATTTTGCTCCATCTCCTGTGTTTTTTCGATTACAAAACATTAGGAAACAATTATATAAACACTTATATTGTTGAACTTAAATTGCGAAAAATAACCTAATTATATTTTGAGAAGAATTTTCTGATATTTTCGTTTTTGAGTTGATACTATTAGTGTCATTTTATATTATATTTCGTATCTGATAGTTACTTGTATTTGTGTGTGCAAATGAAGATATAAATTTCAGTATAGATGCATAGTCTCCCTAGGTTTAGTTCATTTCAACAGAGAGAGAGAGAGAGAGAGAGAGAGAGAGAGAGAGAGAGAGAATCCTTTTCCACTGACTATTTCTTCATGCCTTCTGTTGCATATTTCGAGAGAGAGAGAGAGAGAGAGAGAGAGAGAGAGAGAGAGAGAGAGAGAGAGAGAATCTCAGTTCATCAACATTTACCATTGCCTTCTGTAACAAATTTCTTGAATTTAACTCCATACCAGACGTATCTTTTGACGGAATTTCTAAAAGTCAGAGAAATAAAGGATATCAAACACCAAACTGAGGAGAAACTGAATTAAAAGGGTTGAAAAAATAAAGAAAATAAAAGATAAAACAATCGAACAGATCAAACTCTTTACTGGGCCTCAAAATAGCAAAGACATTGTCTCCAAGTGACCCACTGGTTCGAAAGAGGCAGTTGTACCTTCGCAGGTAACTGGACTCGGACGAAAAAGGAGGAACCAATTAGAACGTACGAGGGTCAAATGCCAAGTAACTCAAAATATTTTTCCTTTCAGCAAATTTATCCTAATTTATGTTGTACTCTCTCTCTCTCTCTCTCTCTCTCTCTCTCTCTCTCTCTCTCTCTCTCTCTCTCTCTCTCTCTCGAAATTCTCAAGAAATTTGCAAAAAAGACCAGGTAGAAATATTAAGATTTATTTATTTATATATTTATATATGTATATGCTGCACACTACGCGGGATAATAAACAGAGGCGTAACCCCAAAAGCCCCTTACCATAAAATAAGCCTCAGGATATATAGTAAGCCCAACCTTGTAGCAGCCTTAATAATGAAAGAACAGCACCGCTCCGGGGGGAGGGGACCGAAGGAGATGTGCACGAATGTAGTTTACAAATTTACTTGTCCAGAGGAGGTGTGTAAACCTCACAGCCAAAACTACATCGGGCACACTACAACGACCCTTCGGAGACGTCTGCTGGCTCATAGAAATCAAGGGGCCATCCATCAACATTACATAGATGTTCACGACAGGAAGCCATCTCTACAAGAGCTCATAGAAGGCACCCAGGTCGTGCACAGAGAAGACAACTACGGTCGCCTCTTAATAACGGAAAGCGGTGAGCATCGCTATTTCAGAGCCGACCTTAAACGTCCAACAAGAATCGGGACCATATACTCCCTCCAGCAGGAGAAGGAATATGCAAGCCAACAGGGACCAGGACAGCGCACCCCAATCCACCGAGAACATCGCGCCCTTGGAAGACATGAAAGAACCTAGCGTCAGCGAAAGTCAAGTAACCTAACTTCCTTGCTCAGGTCGCTGAGACCCCGCCCAACACGAATCAGCAGCCGTTAACCAACGTAGACCATTTTGGACATACACACACACACACACACACACACACACACACACACACACACGCTCACTCACTCAAATTTAAAATCATACATTTATGAATATAATAAAGAAATATCTCTTGTACCTTTATGCATGCTATAAAATATATACATATATTTGTATTCCTGTATTTAGATTTTCTATATTCATTTCATTCCTGTATGTAATTTTGTTAATTTTTTTTTTATCTAAAACCAACATGTAACATATTAAATTTTAAACATACATTTTAGGAAACTCTAGCACATGGCATTGTATTTTGAATATTTATTTAACCACTGTTTAAACTTTCACTCTTATTGTCACAGTACATATGTCCTTATGTTCTTTGTATCCAAAACAACGCCATAAAGCTGTTAATCCCTAGACTAACCAGTACCCATACCTCAAGGTCATACCTCCCACACGATGAAATAAATAGGCCGAAAAAGGTCAGATGTAAGTCAGTAGTCAATTGATAATGCCATAAGGCGAAACAGCTGTCGTGACAAAATTCAATAAATGGAAGAAGGAAGTCTGCGTATTTTTCACCAGAAATTGACGAACGAGAATCGGAAAAAAACTTCGTCGGTATGAAGATACCTACAAGAAACTATTGATGCCACTAAAAGCAATTGCTTTTAACGAAAATTGTATTAGAGAAAAAACTATGCCCACAATATATATAATATATATATATATATATATATATATATATATATATATACATATATATATATATATATATATATATACATACATATATATACATATATACATATATATATATATATATATATATATATATATATTATATATATATATATATATATATATATATATATAGATATATATATATGTATATATATATATGCATTTATATATATATATATATATATATATATTATATATATATATATATATATATATATATATATATATATATATATATATATATATGCAGAAGCCAGGTACTATGTCGTACCTCTACGTAAATGGGGATACAATCCACAATGAAGTAAAATCCTCTTGTAGTTTAAAAATATATATCTCGAGTACAGGATTAAAGCTTTCGACCATCAACTGTGGTCTTGTTCACTAAAATGTGATATGTCACCTCAAGGAACTAACAAGTAAGAGCACAAACATTTAAAAAAAAAAAAAAAAAAAAAAAAAAAACAACGGTTAGGTAACAAGCTAGTTATATTATGAATGATCAGGCGGTTGAGCCTCGTTCTTTCCTGAATTCGTCTTGATCTTCGTGGGGGAATGTTTCTATTGTCAACTGCTTGTTCTCTGCTGGTTGGGTGTAGTTGGAGAAATGACATGAGTGGAGTAAACAGGAGAGGAGGCAGCATCGTTATTGGCACATATATTCTAAAGTTTGAAATTTTCCCTTTCCTACATATCTCTTCACAAATAGCTGTATTTTCTGAAATACCAGTATTTCCTGCAAAGGTCTCGTTTAATGAAATTAACACCCCTCTTACTACTCGTCTCAAAGTATATATTTTAAACTACAAGAGGATTAACTTCATTGTGGATTGTATCCCCATATATATATGTATATATATATATATATATATATATATATATATATATATATATATATATATATATATATATATATATATATATATATATATATATATATATAATATACCATATATATATATATATATATATATATATATATATATATATATATATATACATATACACACACACACACACACATATATATATATATATATATATATATATATATATATAATATATATAATATATAATAATATATATATATACTATATATATAATATATAAGTATATATATAATATACATATAATATAAAAATACTGAATTTGGCATTGGAAAGAGTTGGACCAATAAATGCTCGAAGTGACTAGAAGTTGATTGTTGGTGAATTTATCGAGCAAAGAAAATAAGTGATAATGCAGTGCGCGCATTAGGCTTTGGCGTTGTCTTTTCTTCATTTGTAAACAAACCCTCAGCTTTCTTTATCAATAGCGGGACATCTCTCTTATAAGTTTGAAAAATACTGTGACCTAAACCAAAATCAAAATGATTTAGAAACATTATCAAAGGCATGACATATAGTGCTTACGCATGGCCTATCATGGAAAAATAACTTCCCCGCTCCGCTAACCCCCCCATGCCAAAAAAGTTTTAAAAGAATTGAAGAATGATAAATAGCTTGAACCCTATTACCAGCTTACAAGGCGGATAAATCCAATAGTTTAGGGTTGGTTCTTGACAAAAACTGACTACCATATTCCACGCATTGCAAAACTTTACTAGAGGATGAAAGATAACTTACAAAAAACTCGCAAAAAAATCCAGTTGGACCAAGTAATAAAAAACTTTAACTCATCAATATCAAAACAAAATTCTTAAAGATAAAAAAGAAACTTTTGGTGTAAGTTTAAACTGTTAAAGTGTCCCTCATTACCTTAGTTTATTAGGGGCCTAGTCAAAACTTCATAAGGAAAACGAAAACAAAAACCTATGCACCCAAAATTATTAGTACTGTAGGATCAATGCTTATAAACTATCTAAATCTCTTACTTAAAACTGTTATGAACTTGTATTGCATTGTAAATTGCCTATCGTCCGCTTAGTCACATTAATTTCCTTAAATTAAGTTATGTATTTGGTGATTGCCAGATTTTATTTGCTAATGGAGAATATTACCAACAAATATTTGGTAATGGCCATGGTTAACCCCAGTTTATACCTCCTTCCTTTCAAACCTTATAAATGGAATTTTTTGAAGAGTACAAACACCTCCCAAATTATCCCATTATCCCTTATCCCCTTAAATAGGTAACCGAATATGTCGATGATATCTCCCTTAGTTAGTCTCACCTGGTCTGGTATCGATGAGTAAATGATTTAACTGTCTAAATTGAATAATTTAGTGCCATCCATAAAATTCACTGTTGAAATTGAAAACTAACAATGTCACCCCTTTCCTAGATGTATTAATTACATAAACAGAATCTTTCCAATGCAAATTCAGTATTTATAGAAAAAACCCACAAAAATTTTAATTTAACATATGTACATTTTTATTCTGGCCACCATCTTTTAATATTAAAATTTAAATTTTTTCTTCTATGTTTCCTACGCGCTTTGCGTATTACGAGTCCACAAATCTCGGCGACCCAAGAAAATAGATTACATAAAAAAGATAGGGAAAACGATCTCTGCTACCCAACCTCATTTAATTCTGATTTATGTTATCAAAAAGCCTCACAAAATGTTTATCGTGGTTGCAATTTAATTGAAAAAGAAAATGCCTAAAAATGTACTTAGCGTTTACCCTTATTTTCGTGGATTTGAAACCAATAAATCAATATTTAAATCGTTTAATGTTAATGTAGTGTTCTTTCTTATAACAACCTACCATTAAACGATATGCTGAATTTAAGAATAGTCCCGTAAACAAATAAAACAACATCATTTACAAAATTCCTTGTAGGAATTGCCCATCGTTTTTACCGGTTGGTTCAGTCAAGTAAAAAATTTTATGTGTATGTATTAAGCCAGCATATGTATTCAGTTTAGAACAGCCCAGACTTTCAAATGCACTGTTTATCCATCTGGAGTCGAAAAATCCAATGTACTTAATTGGGGTGATACCTCGGTAATTGCTAGATCTAATGATTGATGTTTCAAGAAATTTCAACTGGAATCGGCAATTATACAAATGCACTAATAAAAAATAAACCTCAAATCACTTAGTCTGGTAAATATACCATTTGGAGACCCATATATTTGTTAAGAATAGTTTATGAAGGACCTTAAAAAACTAAATGGAAAACTACTAATAAAGTAGGTCCCACTGGTTCGAATTTTATTTTCTCTCCCTCTTTCTCTTGCCTCGATATATATTATATATAGATAGATATATATATATATAATAATTATATATATGAAGGATATATAATAATCTATATATATATTATATCTAAGGTATATACTAATTTATATTTTCTTTCGTCTTTTCATTAATAATAATTTTTGGGGGGTGGGGGGGAGAATTTGTGTGTAAAAATTCATGATATTTAACTTATGTTATATGCTCCCGTGTTTTTTCTAAATTGTACTTGTTTTTACTGGGAGAATCACTTCGTATACTGACGGGTATCCTTCAAGGTGGGGCTACACTCAGGCGGCTCCCTCCTTTCTGCTATAGGAGTGAAAATCGCCCTTATTGCTTTGCTTAATCGTTGTATGTGTCAGTTTTGGGTATATTAAGCTTTCTTTTGGACTATGGTTGTTCTCTGTAAAAATCAGTGTTATGCCCTCAGTAAAGGGTCCGGAACCAAGGGACCGAAAGTATTCTTGGCTATTCTCGCTTTTTCATTTTCTACGTTTTGTGGCTCCTTTTATTTATACATCATATATGTTTATGTAATACATACAAATATAATAATATATATATATATATAATATACATATACTATATATATATATTATAAATTATATTATATATATCATATAAAAATCTATATAAATTATATTATATATATCTATATTATATATATATATTAGTATATATACAATCATTATATAGCTAATATAGTATATATATATATATTATATAGAATATATATATATATAATATATTATAGTAGGAATATTATATATATATAATAGATAATATATATATATAATATTATTATTATATATATATTATATATATATATAGTATATATATATATGCATGTATATGAATATATTATGTATTATATATTCTAATGATATATATATATATAATATTATATATATTATATTATCGTATTATTATAATATACTAATATATATATATATATATATATATATATCTTATATATATATATAATTATATCTTAATATGTGTGTGTGTGTAGTGTGTGTGTGTTTGTGTAATATATATTATCTATATATTATATATATAATATATCTAATTATATTATATATAATATATATATTATATAATATTAATCTAATATATAATATTCTTATATATATGTGTGGGTGTGTGTGTCATAATATATATAATATATATATATCTAATATATATATATATCTTATATAATATATCTAATTATATATATATACATAGAATATATATATATAATATAGTATAGTAATATATCTATTATGACCTATAGATTATTGATGATGTATTCTATACGATATATATCTAATATATATTAATGTATATATAAATAATCTATTATATATAATATAATATATATTATAATCTAGGATTTTATATGTAATATATATATATATGATTATATAATTATTATATATAATATATATTACCATATATATAATATATATATATGATAATATGATCTATATATATACATATATTGTATATATATAATATATATATAATATATTATATATATATATATAATATATAATCTATATATTATATATACTATATTATATATATATCTATAGTGATATATATATATATGAAAAAAAAATATATATATATTATATATAATATATATGTATAGGGTTAGATATATAATATGTATATATACATATATAGTATAGTTATATTATATAATCTAGTAATATATAATTTAATAATATAAATATAATATATATATACTATATATATATATATAATATTATAAATATATAATTATATATAATATATTATATATATAATAATTATTATATATGTATGTAATATTACCATAATATTATAGTATATTATAATATCTATATCTATACTAAAAATAAATATAATATATAATACTATATATATATAATATACATAACTATATTAATTATATATATAATATGTATTATATATATATGATATTTCTTTTTAAATAATATATATATATATATATATAATATAGATATAATTATAGATATATATATATATATGATTTATTATACGATCTCGATGCGTTGAGATCGACGACGGTTCTTAAAAATAATAAACAATTGGGCTTTGTATTGACTGACGACAGGTGGACAAAACCTAAATAGGATGGGAGGAGCATAAACAAAGTCAAAAAAGTTACCTAAAATTTAATTTCTTTACAAAATATACAAAATGCTAAACAAGTGAGTCAACGGTTCTGGGTTTGGCAAAAACGCGAAAAATTTAAAATTTATCAATTAATAATTAAAAATATCATTAACCAAGTTATCAATAGAAATAGGCAGCAATAAGGACAATTAAAATTAACAACCGAAGCAGCAATAAATTATACAACAGAGGAAAATGAAAAACGGGAACCTTCCGTCCCCAAACAAATGAGGTCCCCCCCCCCCCCTCAGTTCCAATGCCGGGACGATCAAGCTAGAGCCGATACGCAAACAGCCTTTCCCGTTCTTTGGAGACAATATGGGACATCCTCTTCGAATGCTGGACGATCAAGGAACAGAGTTTGATACAACAACCCCATTCTCGTCCTCAGATTGCAGTTGTGGAAGCTACCTCGACCACTGGACGAAAAAACTACGTCCACTGCTTGCTGCCCAGTGGAAGTCGCTCTCAGGAACACGTCGTCCTCTTCACGGACGGAAAAACACGCACGCACACTAGATTGCTGCTGCCCAGTGAGGTCGTACTCGACACGTAGTCTTCTCGACGACGAAAAACAGGCCAATGCTGTCCAAAAAGGCTGGTCGACCTCCAACTCGAAGTTCCTACCCTCCATACGACGGACTTCAACCAAATAACCAGGTATCCACAGTACCTGGCGCTTGCCTCATGCTGGCTTGCCACAGGTAATCATACCTGGACTGCCTCTGAACTGAATGGACCTGGTCGTTTTTGACCCTCCAGAAACCTGATTGACGAAGTTTGACGCCAGTGCCAAAAACAGACGTCAACTCGCCAGCAATTAAAAAAAAAAACAAAAGAGGCAGCAATACACCAATGGGAACAATCGGTGTGCCCCAAAACGATTGTTCCTAACACCTCCCCCACCTAACAGAAAAAAAAAATTATCATTATTAATTTTTTTTTTTTTGTTTTTTTTTACAAACAAAAATACTCTTCCCGATGCTTGCCAACCCCCACCCCCGTCAGCCAAAAAACAGAAAACCAAACCCACCTGGCCTTAACGGTTCGCCAATATTACGATCTCGACTCTTGAGATCGACAGGTTCTTTAAAACTAATAAAAAACAATTGGGCGGTGTTAAATGGAACTGACGACAGATGACCAAACAAAGGAGGAGGGGAGCAATAACAAAGTCAAAAAGTTACCTTAAAATTAATTTATTTAACAAAAATATACAAAATTGTACAAGTGGGAGTCAAGGTTCTGGGTGGCGGCAAAAAACGCAAAAAATTTAAAATTTATCAATTAAATAATAAAACATATCATTAACCAGTTAATCAATAGAAATAGGCAGCATAAGACAATTAAAATTAACACCGAAGCAGAATAATTATACACCAGAGGAAAAACAGGGAACACTTCCTCAAACAATGAGGGGACAACAGTCCAATGCCGGACGATCAACGATAGAGCCTATACTCGACAAAACACCCTCGTTCTGGAGACAATATGGACATCCTCTTCGAAATGCTGGACGATCAAGGACAGGAGTTGATACAAACAACCAATCTCGTCCTCAGATGGCAGTATGGAAGCTCCTCCGACCACATGGACGAAAAACACGTCACTGCTGCTGGCCCAGTTGAAGTCCCCCCCCCCCCCCCCGCTCTCGGGGGAAACACGTCGTACCTCTTCACGACGGAAAAATAAACACGCTATTGCTGCATGCCCAGTGAAGGTCGTACTCGGACACGTAGTCTTCTCGACGATGGAAAACCACGCCAATGCTGTCCAAAGGCTGTCGACCTCCAAATCTCGAAGTCCATACTCCCATCGACGACTTACTTCAACCAAATTAACCAGGTATCCAGTCAACCTGGCGCTGCCATCATGCTGGTCCACAGGTGAATCATACCTGACTGAACTGCCTTGAACTGACCTGACTGGTCCGTTTTTTGGCCCTCCAGAACCATGACTGACGAAGTTTGGACGCCCCATCCAACAGACGTGCCTCTCTCCCAGCAATTAAAAAACAAAAGATAGGCAGCAAATCCACCAATGGGAACAAATCGGCAAACGATTGTTTCCTAACAATAATATATATAAATATATATATATATATTATAATAATATATATATATAATATATATATAATATATAAAATTTAACTTTGTGGTGATTGTGTGGTGCATATGTGTTGTGTGTGAGAGAGACAGGCAGGAGACAAAAGAGAGAGACAGAGACAGAAACAAACAGAGGAGAGAGAAGATGAAAATTTCTTTTGATGTTACAACGAACAAGGAAATATTACAATCTTATCCCCAAGGGTGATATTTGCCAAACCGGAACCACACGAGAAACGTTTAACAACACTTTTTTGTTCCATCTTCATAATTTACTCAAATTCACAGCCCCAAAGACTAAGTAACCCCTCCGCTCTCCTTCTTCCCCCTCCCTCCACTCTTACACCCCAAACCCCACACAAACGTAGTCACCTAACAAAAAACATTAAAAAATAACTACAAAGGAATCCAGAGTTGTTCAACTCTTCCTTGAGTCGGTTTTTTTTTTACTATAAGGTTATATCAAGGACTTCACTGATTATTTTTAGAAAGTAAACCTTAAATGAGTACTCACAACTACCAAAACAAGCTTGCGTCAAAACATCTGACACGTTCACATAAAACAAGCACTTTATATTCAAAAACAAGTTATGGGTTCTTGTATGCAAATACTTTATTCGCATTGCCTCTGTATTTTCCAACTTACTGGATATAATAAGCACTCCGCTACAGAGCCATTTACCTGATAAAAAGGTTTCGTAATTTCAATGCTGGCCATTTTCCCACAACGATTGGAGGTGAAAGGCATAGGGGACAAAAAAAAACAAAGGGAAAAAAAGAAAAAAAAAAGATATATGGAATCCGAACAGGTGGGACGTTTACGAGCCACAATATTAACGAAAAGAATTATGTGTCCATGGGGCCTTTAACGTTTATACGCAATCTGGCGAAAACGGAATAACTTTTAATGGTTTTATTTTCAGTTGACAGAAACATCTTCATTTATTTATTTCGCGTTTTTCTAGATTCTTTGAAACCATTTATAGGACAAAACAACCTTGTGTCAAAATGCAAAAGGAAAAATTAAACTCTTTGTCTTTTTTTGTATTTAGAATCCCCCTCCATTTGGTATATTAGCATTATTCGAATCCTATAAGTCGTTAGACGAAAAAAAAATGGCAAAAGACAATGGAGCGCTTGGAATAAAAATCGGATACAAATAACACGTTTAAGGTCTAGGACGACCTCCGGAAATGGTAAAGGGACAAGAACTCTTTATGAATTAATAAAATTCAATGTACAGAATCACCTCAAGGTCTAGAAGACTATAAATTTTAAAAATATAAAGGTATGAAACGCTTTTATTCAATTAATAAAAATCCAATTGTACAGTAATCCATTTTAAGTTTTTGTTTTGAGGGCCAGAAATGTTAAAAAACATAAAAGGACATGGAAGGCTTTATGAAAGGGAATAAAAATTGCAATATGCAGAAATCGCATTCGAGACTAAAACTTCTAAACCCGTTTCATTTTCGTGCTAAAGTCATTTTGCATTGCGAAAAAACCTATTTATTTCCCAATGACGATGAAAGTCCCGCTTTGCCATCTGTGTCAAACTTGACAGCATTGATCAGTTGGCCCCGAAAATATTTTAAACAAAATTCCAAAGTTAATAGGCTAATGGCTGCGAGTCAGTTTTCCGGCGGTCTTCTCAGTGATTTGCGGAAAATGATGTTAGGATGGTGAATATTGACAGGCAAACGGACACAATTAGTTATAATATATATAAGTATATAGTTAGTTATATATATAGTATATAATAATATATATATATATAAAGTTATTTATAATAAATCTAATATATGTAAATAATATAATATAGTATATATATATAATAATATAAATATATATATACTATATAATATATATATATGTACTAATATATATATCACCAGATAATTTACCCAAAGACCTCATGTAAACTAAATAATTAAATTAAATAATCGTTTTTTATTAATTATAACAATGCATTAGATATATGTTGATTGTCTATAACGTATATATATATCATAATATATAATAATATATATATCTATATATATTATATATATATATATATATCTAATATATATATAAGATATTCGTAATATATAATATAAATCAAACCCATCGTAAACTTAACTTAATAATTAAATTAAATAAAGATTTTTTATTTAATCACACAAAAAAACTTATTATAACTAGCCTCATTTGAAAAAATTTTTGTATTTTTTTTTAAATCATAAAAACAAAAACATAACTTCCATTAAAATTAAATCAATCGTGCTTTTATCATAAAACAATAATATAAACTTACATCAAACGGAACTAAACCGTGTATTTTATTAATTTCAAAAAAACAAAAGAAAAGAAAATAATCTCGTAACCTCGCACCCGTGAACTGGGAGTAGCAACAGGGCCCACAAGGAAACGCACCTTTGGGGTCCAATTTAACCAACTCGAGGTTAAGTTGAATCCTTCCTTAATTGAGCCACCTAAAACTTTGGCTCCTCAATTGCAGTGATTTTGATATCCGACTCTTAAATGCTTTTCCTTCTTCACACTTCCCAACCCGTTGTTTTGTATTTCTGAGTTTTACTGAGATTCAACTTGACTTGAGACCTTTAATAAAAAACACGAAAATAAAAATTCCAATTCTTTGCGTTTAGGTTTTGTGAGGAAAACAGATATTACCAATTTGCTTGTTTATGGTTGGCTAAGCGATCGCGGGCATGACGCTTAGATGTTCGGTCGGTGTGTTCGCGCCTACCCCCACCAGGGCCGATGGAAAATCAAAGGCTCTCTCGTTATTCATTGATCGGGTTACTACTGCAGTGTTGGAGGTCTTTCAGCAGTTGGGGGGTTTGAAACAACGTTCTTTTGGAAGCTTAAAATCAAAATTTAAAGTCAATGGCCCCTTTGCTTGTTGATTTTTCCAGCGAATAATCTTTCGTTTGTAATAATAATAATAACAATAATAAATTAATAACAATGGTAATAAAAATAATAAATAATTTAATATAAAAACGATTTGTCTAACATTCTCTTCTTAAATTGTTCACGCCCATCCATCTGTCTGGCCATACCACCTCCTTACTCCCTGGTTTCAGGCAGGTGATTATATAGACATCAAAATAAGTTAAAAATACAAAATAAATGGCTATTTCAGCTGCGTTTTATTTTTATTGTAATAATAGTTCTTCTATGCTTCTTATTTCCTCACTTTTCGTCTGTACTCAAATTGGCTATTAAAACGCCTAAATGGGCCGTATTTGTCAAAAATTTAATACATTAGACAAAATGCAGCTAAAAACAAATTGGATATTACTGCATTTCGCTATATATTCAATTTGACAAATACACGTTTTTTTCACATGAATCCCTGATTTGGCGTTTTTAATAGCCAATTCGGAGTACAGAAGAAAAGTCAGTAATCAAGTAATAAAGAAACTTTCTATACAAAACAAAACGCGGCTGAACTAGTCATTATTTTCAATAAAAGGTCTTCTTTCTTCAAGCATAATCAAAATAAATAATCTAATTTCAAATCCCCGGTGGAACTTCAGCTACCTTACACAACCCAGTAAAGAGACCATCTATTCTCTCAATATTACTTTTCCTACATAATTTCGTTACCTATTCATAAATAAACCAGTTTAATTTGTGATAAAGGCCCGATTTCTTAGATTCAGTTTCCTTTACTTTGTGATAAACTTAAAACCTTTGCTTTTATTTAATATTCTCTCTCCATCCTACCTGAAATCCAGATATTTTCCCAAAAAGAATACGTCCAAAAATGTTCAAAACTTAATTAACACAGACGATGGCGCCACTTGAATAATTAAATTATTCATTTCCCAGTTTGACTTCTATTTCCGTTTTCACGGTCTTATTACCTCCTAGCCTCATTTGAAAGGAACTAAGAATAAAAGATATTCTGAGACCACGAGAGAGAGAGAGAGTGTGCTGAATATTATACAGTGTGGAAGTTTTATGGTTTTATGCAATTTGTGATTGCCCATTCTAATGGAAAGGATATGGTTAGGTCGGTGCTTATTAGGATAATCACACGCTCAGCGTAATAATCGCATGGTTCCACGTTCAGTGCCATGATGTTATATCTCTATTATATAGATTATATATATAGTCTATATTATATATAATATATTAACTATATAATATTTTTTTTATATATATATATATATATATATATCTATAATAATATAGTATAGATATATACTATACTATATATTATATATATATATATTTAATATATTATAATATATATATAAGTCATGTCATGTATGATAGTTATGTATTGCATGTATGTATGATTATATCTATATATAATATATATAATATATTATATAATCTTTATATATATCTATAGTATATATAGATTATATATATAATAATATATTATATCAAGTCAGTTGAATTAGAATGGCTTTTTCCCCACTGTTAAACCAGCTTTTTTGAAAATTGCTTATTTCCTATTTTCTAATTATTTTCTTTTACTCATTGCTTCAGGTTACTAAATGGGACACATTAATGGGTTGGTTCTTCCATTTACACTCCAGCTATTTACACGCGACAGACTGTTTCGTCAACCTCATACCGTATTGACGTTTGATCAAGCGTACTGACTGACAAATATGAGCCACTACATGCGTTTTTGGGTGACGTCATGAGGACGGAAACAAAGGTAGATACAATTGCCAAGGATACCATAGTTTTAAGTATTTACAAAAGGACTATAATGAAACATAAAACATAAGACAAATAAATAAACATATGTTAACAACAAAAGAAATTATATAAAAAAGTTGAAAGTAAGTTAAGTTATTATAACACCTTATACAAAATAAATATATTATTGTATGCTATAGGTTTAATTTACTGAAAGTCCAGTGTGCGCTCTGCTCCGCGTGTGGGGGTTTTGTTGTTCCAACGCGGCTTGAAGGGGCTTGCCTCCTACACGAGGGCAAGGATCGGTTCTGACCCTCACGTTGGATGTTAAGGCTCGGGACGTTTGCAATGGCGATGCTGACAGCTTCTTGATATCAAAATAAATAAACGATTGTTAGTGCCTTCCTTGTGTATTATTTTGGTGTTTGCTGAGAAGTTCTTGTAATATGATGGTTTTTATTGTGGGATATCCACAAAGTGCTGATGAAGTGGCTCCTTGGTTTCTGTGAGGCCTGCATGCGGACACGTTTATTGAGGTTTGTTGGTTGGTTGTGTGTCCGATATAGCATTTTTGGGGGGGAGACTGACATTGTCTCGTCAGCACAGCACAAAACATTGGTACACTATTAATACACACGAATTCAACCTCCTTTGTCTCCGTCGATGGGGGCCGTACTATTTTTTAATTTATCAATGAAGGCCGTTTAAGGTTGGTTTGTCTTATTTTATTTTGTTTTCACTATAGATTCTTTTGTAAATACTTAAAAACTAGGTATTCTGGCAATTGTACTAACCTTTCCGGTCCTCATGACGTCACCAAACGCATGTAGGCTTCATACTTTGTATCAGGTACGCTTGCTAACGTCAATACGTATAGGTTGACGAAAACAGCTTTAGTCGCGTGGTAAAAATACTGGGAGTAAATGGAAGGAAACCCCCCATTATGGTGTCATTAGTAACCTGGAAACAATGAAGTAAAGAAAAATATGAAGCAATTTCAAAAAAGCTGGTTAACAGTGAAAAACAAGCCATTCTATTCAATGAATGTTGTAATCCGGGTGAAAAATTGTGCCACTAGAAGTATTTAAATACATATCCTATATATATATTATATTTATAATATCATTATATATATCTAATATAATATACATTATATATATATATATATATATGAGTGGGTGCGAACGTTTCATTGTAACATAATAATAATAATAATAATAAAAAGGTTCTCATGTTCACGAGTGAAAAGTTATTATTCTTCTTTTTTTTTTTTCTTTTTTTTTTTAGAAAAAGTAAACCAGTAGGTACCTGTTTCTTAAGCCAAAAACGGTGAACTTGGGTACCTTGAAAGTAAACTCAAACTGTGGGAATTAAAGACCGGTTCACAAAAAACAAAACTTCACTTCCCAAAAGTCTATCCTCAATTTTGCTATTCTATTTTGCATTTTCGTAACAAAAATCTTGCTCATTCAACCTTTGCTTTACTATATGCGGTGCTGAGATCGAGTGCGGTTCGTCCCTTGTACTTTTTCTTTAACCCCTGGGTTTTAAACTAGGATTTCTGTATTATAGCATCCTTTTGTTATTATTGTTCAGGAGAGGTCTTACTCTGATGTATTTCTCAGAAAAGACGCGTTGGTTGCAATATTCCATGGACCGCTTTATTGTTTTCTCGGTGTTAGTGTGTCCTTCCAGATCCATTTTGCGAAAGTAGTGGTTCTTCTAATGGAGTTGGAGAAGGATTCTGCTTAAAAGAAGGTCTTAAGGTGTAACATAATGAGGAACTAAATGAGAATTGGTGATGTCCGCTGTTTTACCATTAAGTTTATCTTGTATTGTTGATTTATATGTGTGTAACTATATAATATATATTATATATATATAAGTATATTATATACTCATCTATATATATATATATGTATTATATATAATATGTATTAAATATATTATCTATATAATACCTATAGTACTAATATATGCATATGTATAAGTATATATATTTACCAATATATATATCTTAATATAGATAATATAGATATATATATATAATTATATAATAAAATCTAATAGATTATTATTATTAAGTATAATATAATGTATGGTAATATACTTATAAGTCTATATATATATCATATAATATAATATATATATCTATAAATATATTATTTATTTAAGATATCTCATATATATATATAATATTATATCTATATATATTCTATATAAATAAATTAATAAAATATATATATATATTATATATATATATATATATATTCTATATTATATATATATACTAATATATTAATATATATAATATAATTATATATAGATATATATATATATAATATTCAATTATATAATATATATAAATATATAAATATCATATATATATATATTATTATATATATAGATCTATAATATATATTAATAATATAATATTATATATAGATAGATAGATTATTCTATCATTATTATATATATATATATATATCATATATATATCTAGTATATATATATATATATTAATAATAATTATGTATATATTCCCCTTTC
>NC_061090.1:35517496-35522496 GCF_015104395.2 Macrobrachium nipponense
ACAAATAATCAAAAGCGAGATGGAATAATTTGCCTGTGTATATCCAACTTGAGTAGAGATCAAGAGAGAGAACTTCAACCTCATTAAATTAATATTACCTAAGACCTCGGGAAGAGATTTACAGTTAGATTTGATTTAACCTTTATTTTAAAAACTAACGAGTGATGCACACTATATTTTCCAACCAATTGAAAGAAAATATCGGCTGTATAAGCTTCCTTCTTAACTAGATATATTTTAGAAACAAAAAGTTACATAATCCTGGAGGAAAAAGGAATGAGAAGGAATAGTCTATCATGACGGAGGCATCAAACTTTCCAAATGTACGAGGCGAATTGGATTTGAGAATCGGTGAATCTGATTACCTTGTGTTTCCAGTAGCCTACAGAAGCCTTTTCTTCCTCTTCTTCTTCTTCTTCTTTCTTCTTCTTCTTCTTCTTCTTTTCTTCTTCTTCTTTATCTATTCTATTCTATTTGAGAGATGATCCATGAATTATATTTCATATACGGGGCGATTGTAATTTTTTTTTACCTCGATTGTCATTCCTGATATTTTTTTTAGCTAAAAAGTTAATGAGTGTATATCTAACCCCCTTGCTTGTATTTAAACTAAATCGAAATAATATAATAGCTCTTAAGACTGGAGTATATATGCACACACACACACACACATATATATACTATATATATATATATATATATATATATATATATACATATATATATATATATATATATATATATATATATATATACATATATATATATATATATATATATATATATATATATATATATATATATATATATATATATATATATATATATATATTGTCACCCATCTGCCAGATGAAATCTTAATTTGTATAGCTATGATTTTCATTTTTGTGGAAATGTACAGTTCATTCCTGTACCTGTTTTTAAGATCCCTAGTTATATTTTTAGTTGTCCTGTTTTCAGAGTGCTTTTGGTTTCCCCGTGTTCTTTTAGTTTTCTTCGGACCACCTATTCCTTCATAGTTAGCTCACCTGGTCCTCTACTGTGATAAGTGTCCTATTGGAGTAGCTGTCTTCTTATTCTTCATTTTTGTAATGTATTAATGTTCTGTTATATAAATTTTGAGTGAAACCTTTGTGAAACTGGTAACGTAACGTATATTTAAAATTTAGTTTATTAAGGGTTATTTATTTTGTATTTGTGCGGTGCAGGATTGTTTGAGTGGTTTCTTGTTTTATGCGGTAAGAGGTATTAACGTAATTATGTAACTTGTTTCATTATTAAATATTAAAGTGCTAATTTTTGTTCTGTTTTGAAATTAAACCTTTCTTATTTTATGTGACCTATGGAAGAACTTTATATTCTTTAAACCTTGGCCATAAAGCCGTCACATAAATTGGGGGCCTGTCCGGGATATATCTTGTTTACCGTATTGGGGATTCATTCAGTTAGACAATTGTCGCCGCAAATAGTGTTCAAGATTTTTAGTTTCACTCAAGATTTATTGTAAACATTCTGAATACCTGTTATTAGGGTTAATGATATATATGTGCGCGCTGTGAAACCATTTTCCGTATTATTGTTTATAGACGGTGCTGCTCGTTTGGGATAATGCTAACGCAGTAGTATATTTTTCATTTTCGCCCTCACCGAGTCAACGACTCATAGAGACTCACGAGAGCTATCCGGAAGCTCTTATCCATATTTTGTCCTTTTATAATTACAACTACGACTTGTGCAGTCATTTCCCCTGGGTTGGACGATACCAGGATCGCGTAGTTTAGACGATAGGTGAGGAATCGTTTAAACCTTTATGTACTTTATTTTTTTCTCTGCGCCGACGTACAAAGTTTGTAAGTTGTCATTCAAGTTGTTTGGAGTAAATAACGCTTGTTTAGGACCAACGGGTTATTTCCTTAGTTCCTCCATATCAGCTTGAATCGGGAATGTAAAAATTATTTTCACTCCCTCGTGTTCTTTATTACCTTTTGCTTTCGAATCGGGACAGTCCCTTTTCCCTAAACCCTAAAATCTTATTACTTGTAATGCTTTTTGTGTAATTTTGTCGGGAAACTATAAACTCGCTAACATAATTTTGTATTGTGGTTGTAAGCATTTACTTGAATGGCAGCAGGAACGTGTTAGTCTATTATAATGTAAAACAGGAATTCTATTTGTTTACTAAAGGAAAGTTTTCTTTAACTTTAACCATGGCTCAATTTAACGTTCAGAAGTTTGCTGCGGATCCCTCTGCTGAGTTAGCTAGTATCCAAAATGCTAAGAAACTAGAGCTTCTCGAGTTAGCTAGTCATTTATCAATTGCAATAGGAGTAGCATGCGGAAGAATGAAATTCGCAATCAAAATTCTTGAGCATTATATGCGTGTGGGTAAAATAGGCAATGAAGCTAGACAGTATTAACTCGTGAACCAGCAGTACTAGCTCACGAGCAGCAGTTAGAATATGAGCGCATTTCCCTTGAACGCGAGAAACTTGCGGCACAGAAATTGATCGGAGAGTACAAGCAGAAGAGAAAAGGTTAGAAGCGGAGAGACAAGCAGAAGAGAAAAGGTTAGAATCGGAGAGACAAGCAGAAGAGAAAAGGTTAGAATCGGAGAGAGACAAGCAGAAGAGAAAAAGGTTAGATCTGAGAGACAAATGTCGAGACTTAAATTAGAATTCGAGATGGAGAAAGCTAGACTTCAGTTAGCTTTAGAGAGAGAGAAAGAAAAACTAGACTATGAAGCGTCGTTAGCACTTAGATTTGAACAGAAAAGCAAAGCTTTATAGAGAGAATAAGGAACATGAAATTTCGGTTTTGGAAGATCAGGAAAAACCCTTTGATTTAGCAAAAAAACATTAAGTTGGTTCCCACATTCACAGATTAGACCCTGAAGATTATTTTAAGACTTTTGAAGAGACTGCCTTGCATTTGGATTGGCCACGCGATCAGTGGGTTTGGCTATTAAGGCCGAAATTAACTGGGAAAGCTGCGAAAGTTTGTAGACATCTCGAAAATACTACAGATTACCAGAATGTTAAACAAGCAATTTTGGATGCTTTTTCAATCTCTGTCGAGGGATATCGTCAGACCTTTCGTAACAAAACGAAGTTCACAACTCAAACCTATGTAGAATTCGCTTCAGAGAAATTAAGGGAGTTTAGGAAATGGATAAAATCTGCTGCAGTAAGTACTTTTGCTGAATTAGAGAATTTGATTGTACTTGAAGAGTTTTAAACGAAAGCTTCCTTTGAACATTATGATGTATTTAGAGGATAGGGAAGAAAAAGACTTGTTATAAAGGCAGCTTCTCTAGCAGACACTTACTCTTTAATACATAAATTTGGCAAACAGTAAGAGAACCGACCAGAATGTAAAAACCATCTCCAGTTAAAAACTCTGAAACTCTGAC
This sequence comes from Macrobrachium nipponense, assembly GCF_015104395.2. Lineage (NCBI taxonomy): Eukaryota > Metazoa > Arthropoda > Malacostraca > Decapoda > Palaemonidae > Macrobrachium > Macrobrachium nipponense. The sequence goes on from NC_061090.1 coordinate 35,520,906, forward strand.
TGATACGGCAAAAGCGTGAATGTACGTTGTAGTTATTGTAAGAAGGACGGTCACACAATTAAAAAACTGTCCAGATCCTAAATGTAAAACTTCCTTGCCTTTTCGGAACCCATTTAACCCTTTTCTTAATGTAAAGGTAAAACAGATGGTCAGATTAAGCCTGTTTCCATATCCATTCTGAAAAGCCTGTAAATCTAGTTTGATGATTTCACTTTTAAGGGAAACTGTATCTTCGAACTCTGATGGGGATAAGTATAAAGTCAGGATACTTCGTGACACAGGTGCTTCGCAAAGCTTACTTTTGAGGAGTGCTCTCCCAAATATTGAAGCTAACGTAAACTAATGAACATGTTCTCGTGAAAGACCTTTCACAAATATCTAAAGTTCCCCTTGACTAATGTTCATCTTGATTGTCCTATAAAGAAGGGTAACGTGCTGGTAGGATAAGAGATATTGAATTTCCAGTAAAAGGTGTAACTTTATTATTGGATAATGACCTTGCAGGACGTTTGGTAGTTCCCAATGTCATTGTAATGGAAAAACCTGTAGGTGAAAACCTTGAACCTGATCCCGATTGCTCTGTAAATCCTTCTTGTGTTGTCATCGTAGCCAGAAATCTAGTTCGGATGAATCTAAAGTCACTTCTGTAAATTTCGAAGCACGAAATGTTATGAGTCGAGATAACCTTATTGAAGCTCAGAAGCAAGATAACACTTTAAGTAAGCTTCATGACCAAGCGGTTTCTAGAAGTGAGATTAACAAATCCTCATGTTTTACTTTGAATCTGATTTGTTAATGAGGTTTTACCGTCCCCCTAAAGAGATCTAGTGAAGACACCTGGATGAAATGAAAAGCGACAAATTGTGCTACCTCTTTCTGTTAGGAATTCTGTAATAGAAATAGCTCATGATGCCTATGGAGGACATTTAGGAGTTCATAAGACCTATTGTAAGATTTTGAATTGTTTCTTTTGGCCCAATATGAAAAAGGATGTAGCAAATTTTGTTCGCACTTGTCATGTATGTCAGATATCAGGAAAACCTAACCAGGTAATACCCAAGGCTCCTTTACAACCGATCTTAGTCCTGATGAACCTTTTTAGTAAGATAATTATTGATAACGTTGGGTCCTTTACCAAAAAACCAAAAAAGGTAATCAATACTTGCTCACTATAATATGTCCTACGACCGATACCCTATTGCCATCCCTCTTCGTAACATTTTCTGCTAAGAAACATTGCTAATTCTTTACTTAAAGTTTTCACGAATTTCGGTATCCCAAAGGAAATACAAAGTGATCGAGGTTCAAATTTCACCAGTGACCTTTTTGTCCAGGTACTTAAAGAACTAAATATCAAGCAAACCTTGTCTGCTGCCTATCACCCAGAGTCTCAGGGTGCCCTCGAGCGTTGGCACCAAACTTTCAAGAGTATGCTCAGGAAATTTTGTGTTGAAAGTAAACTTGAGTGGGATGAGGGCATGATTTTCTTCTATTTGCTATCAGGGAAGTTCCCCATGAGTCCCTTGGTTTTTCACCCTACGAGATGTTGTTTGGGAGGTCAGTTAGAGGACCTCTTTCAGTAATTAAAGAG
>NC_061090.1:35532542-35540042 GCF_015104395.2 Macrobrachium nipponense
TCCACATCATATTCCTCTTACTCTTCTCTCTCCTTTTTTTTTTTTTTTGTATATCTACCTTTCTCTTGCAGCCCACCATCCAATGCATTTCACACCTCTTGGTCCATATATTTGGAAGCCCGGTGTCTGTTAATTGCCCGGGACCCTTCTACTAGTCCCTTCCTCTTAAAATTTTGGAATGGATTCCTGGTCCCCAATTCTGGGTGTCGGGAATTTATGCGCACTTCTTTATTTGCATTGGTGGGGGTAAGTTATTCACATAATAAGTTCTTTGTAATTATCCGTTAGCAAATATAAATGTTAGATGGATATTAATGTCTTCAGATGTTTTGTAACTAAAGTTAATTAACTGATAGGGTGCTTAATGCTTTTGCTGATTTACTGAATGGTTAGCAAGAGGTCACGTCCTTTTATCACAATGACTTTTTTTATTAAGCTTGGTTACAGTTGCCATTTCTTCTATATTTCTTCTGATTCTCAAATCTCACAGAGAGAGGTAAGCAACCATCTTTGAGTAGAGAGAAAAAAGAAACATTTAACAGTCTTTTAAAAGATAAGGAAGATCTCATTGAGAGAGAGAGAGAGAGAGATCATTCAACTAAAGATGTTCCTTAATAGAAACAATCCGTCCATTTAGCTACTCACAATGAAGCCAATTTAGAGAGTTTTTATTGCATTGAGGTTAATCCAACCAAATTTAAGTATTTTCGCTTCGTTTGTTTGAGTATTTCAGGCATAAAAGAGGGGAATAAAGCTGATGAACCCTTGAAGCTCTTATGATTATTTTTATACACAGTAATGAAATGATTATTTCAAACATTCTGGAAAGCATTGTAGTATATTATATTCATGATATGCTTTATTACTCTTACAAAATCTTATATAGGAAGATTAATGGTACTGCTCTCATTCTTGAGTTAGGAAATAAAAAGAAATAATGAAATTTCCACAAGAAAATATAATACCTCTGATGCTAATTGGGTAGTATAGAGGATTTTTGAATCTCTCATAATATTATCTTTATAAGTAGCAGGATACTATTTTTTATCAAAAGCTTTTGTCTATTACAATTACCTGTAAAAGTAGGAATTACGTTTTTGAAGTAAAGCTTTTTATCATAAAGCAAATTTTGTCTATCAAACATCTTAATAATCAGCAGGATACTATTTTCGCCAAAGGATTTTGTTTATCACAACTTCCTGTAAAAATAGGAATGACCATTTTGAAGCAAAACATTTTATTATAAAGCAAAATTTAACCCTCAAATTTAGCCTCATTATCAGGGAAAAGAGTGTACACCGGGGTTACTTCCTCGGCAAAGGCTTCGAGGTTAAAATAACATGTCTCTAAAGCTACTTACTAATTGCACGAAGTCAAGGATAGATTAATGTGTTAATTTCTATTATGATATGATAATCCGCCGACTCTGGGATTAGATGTATATGTTAATTCCCAGCTTGACTTCATAATAACGCTCAGTTATGTCTCATATTGTGTGTGTATATATATATATATATATATATATATATATATATATATATATATATATATATATATATATATATATATATATATATATATATGTATATATATATATATATATATATATATATATATATATATAATATATATTATATATATATATATATATATACAATATATATATATATATAGTATATATATATAATATATATATATATATATATATATAGATATATATATATATATATATATATATATATATATATTCACGCATGAGTAATATTTCTTTTCTTATGTAATCTTTACAATGTTCTACATCAGGAAAGAAAATGCAATGCATGTGAAGGTCGATATAGCCTTGTGTGTGTGTGTGTGTGTTTGTTTATTTTAACATCATACCCCGAGAAACAACGGGCACATTGTTATAAAACATTATTAAAGCTTTTATTAAATAGCCCCTTTGAGATGATAAACTATTCGAAGAAATCTGTCGATTACATAACGAGAAATTGTCATTTTTTCTCAGAAATCCATCAGAGCTATTCGTTTTGATGCCATCAATGTTTCTTCCGAATCTATACATCAGACCTAAACTTATTTTGTTCATATAAAAAGCATAAAAAAAAGTCTCTAATTCCTCCCAACCGGATAATGGAGGAGATAACAAGGAAAATAAGAAGGAATTTAAGAAAAAAAATAAAGAATTTAGATTCTCCAAAGTGAACGTAGAGCTTTCCTGTGATTGTGCAGCGCTCGAATCTCTTTCTTAGTTTATTTTGTTAACTAACTTCGTTCTGGGCGAAGTGTTCTCTCCCCTTTTTCTCTTCCCCTTTCACTTCCACTTTTCCATTCTACGTCCCAACCTTCCTCTCAATGTTGACGTCGGGTATGACTTTGGTAAAGTCTATTAAGTCGCCCGTCCTGCCACCTTTCATATAAAAGGGGTGATTCTATTAGCTTGTTAATGCGGACTCTCTACTACTTGTTTAGTTTCCGTAGTAGAATCATGGGATGAATCAAATTTGGGAACTGAAATAAAGGATATTTAGGTAAAAGCATTCCTGCCATATTGCGAGTCAGGAGGATATTTGAATTCAGTTTGATTCTGCATTGCTATGCGAGGTTTGTTATTTACGTTGCAAAGTTCTAAAAACAGGTTCGCACAGAATGTAATGGTAACTGTTATTTATAAAACAGGGCTTATACAGTAAGATAACCAATATTCAATATTTATTTATAAAAGCTTAGGAAATAGAAGCAATTACATTGTTTTAATTCATCGCGTGCCTGCAATTATTCGTTGCAAATGTTTTTTAAACACAGGTTGCACAGAATGAAGTAATTGTAACTTTTATTCTGTGGATATAAACAGGGTTCTATATCAGTGAGATAACCAATATTCACTATTTATTTGTTAAACAAAAGCTTAGGAAATGATGATAACATTGTCGATAACTAATCGCGTCTGCATTTAGTCACGTATATGAAGAAACTTTCTTTGAAGCCAAACATAACAATGAAATGGAAAGCAAGGAACTCCCCACATAACAGCTCATAACAAAGAAAGTGGGATATTATGAATTACGATACTAATCTTACCCCTTTTATATTGCTCTCGAGATATCAATACATCGAGGAACCAGAATAATCCTAAAATTGATTCTCGATCTCCTCTGAAGACGGACGACCGGATCCTCATCCATGGGGAAGCCATTAAGGCAGCAGAGAAAATATCACTGTCGAGCGAATAGTTGATTTCTGCTTTTGGAGGACGAAAAGGAAAGAGAAAGAAAGAAAGAAACAAGGAATCTCTGCTTTTGGACCATGGATATCGGTCCCGTATAAAATTATCGTCCTGATAACTTTCGTCGGTTGGAAAGTTATCTCTCCCGTAAAAAAGGGGGGCGGGGAGGGGGGGGGGGGGGGAGGACGAACCACAGTGCTAGTTGTTGGCACTGATACAAATGGCAGTTTAGCAGAGGGACGACAGGGAGGGGGAATGAAGGTCAACATAAAAGTATTAGTCAGCTTGGTTTATCTATTTATTATTTTTAGCGTTTCCACTTCCAAAAAATAAGATTTCAAATTTTTCATGAATATATTTTTTTATCTATTTATTGATCCTAGCCACTGGGGAGGAGGTGTGAAAATACCAACTTAGTGCCAGTTCCAACACCAGTTAAAAGAATTAATCAGCCTGATTGATTGATTTATTATTTTTAGCGTTTCTACTTCCAAAAAATAAGATTTGAGATTTTTTATGTATATATTTGTTTATTTATCAAACCTAGCCACTGGAGAGGGGGGTGTGGAAATACCAACTTGAGTGCCAGTTCTGACACCAGATAAAAGAATTAATCAGCTTGATTTATTTATTTAATATCTTTAGTGTTTCCACTTCCAAACAGAAGAATTCAGATTTTTTATGTATATATTTGTTTACTCATTTAACCTAGCCCCTTGAGAGGGGGTGTAGAAAAATATACCAACGTAGTGTCAGTTACAACACCAGATAAAAGAATTAATCAGCTTGATTGATTTATTTAATATTTTTAGCGTTTCCACTTCCAAATAGAAGAATTCAGATTTTTTAATTTATATATTTGTTTATTTATCAAACCTAGCCAGTGGAGAGGGGGTGAGGAAAGATCAACTTAGTGCTAGTTCAACCCCAGAGAGAAGAATTAATTAGTTTGATTTGTTTATTTAATATTTTTAGCGTTTCCACTTCCAAATAGAAGAATTCAGATTTTTTATTTATATATTTATTTATTGATCCTAGCCACTGGAGAGGGCGTGTGGAAAGACCAACTCTGTATCAGTTCCAACACCAGATATATATTTGATGCGACATACTGCTAATCGGTTGGAAAGCAGTATTACTACTTTTGTTTATATTTCATTTCATAACAACCTGGATTTAGAGTATAAGGATACAAACATTCACCTACTTCTTGCCCAAGAACACTTAAGCAAGCATAAATAAACTCATACACATATGCACACACACACACACACAAACGCGCGCGCACGCATCAGCCACACGCAGCTAGCTAGCTGCTAGCTAACTCCTCTCTGAGCTTCACTCGACAAAATGGAAAGATATAACTTTTTCCAGACATTGTCTGGAATAGCAGCAATCCAGTAGCTATCATAACTTTTTAAGAGGTAATTTTCCGTCGAATTCTCAGACCCAAAGCAAATTCATTGCAGTATTAATGCTGTTCGTCTATGCAGATGGGTCTCTCTCTCTCTCTCTCTTTTTACGCTTTCAATCTTTCTTATCTGAATTAATTACTTTCCTATGCATTGAGAATCTCTCTCTCTCTCTCTCTCTTTTACGCTTTCAATCCTTCTTATCTGAATTAATTACTTTCCTGTGCATTGAGAATGTCTCTCTCTCTCTCTCTCTCTCTCTCTCTCTGGAGAACTGGACGCTATTTATCTTATACTTTTATCCTCGCGAGTAAAACCAAGTGAGTAATGACGAATAGATTCGAAGTTTCAGTATAGTCTATTTGATTTTCACTACAGGAAGACGAAAATAGACCAAAATCGAAAAAAATCAGATATAACCCAGAGAATGATGGAGGAAAATTCTTTATCGTCTATCGTGATGGTAGTTCGAAACACTTTTGCATGAAATCTGAAATGGTTAATTAAACATAAATTTTAAAAAATTATTCTTATAAACTCAGGCTAGACGATAAAGAATTTTCCTCCATCATTCTCTGTGTTATATCTGATTTTCTTTCGATTTTTTATCTAATCTCGTCTTCCTGTACTGCAAATCAAATAGACTATACTGAAACTTCGAATCTATTCGTCATAACTCACTTGGTATTACTCGCGAGGATAAAAGTATAAGATAAATAGCGTCCAGTTCTCCAGAGAGAGAGAGAGAGAGAGAGAGAGAGAGAGAGAGAGAGAGAGAGAGAGAGATAACAAAAATCGTTAATGACTTTGATGACTATGGTATCATAGTTTATCTGCGCGCGCGTTTGTGTGTGTGTGTGAGTTTATATACGCGTGCTTAAGTAAGCTACACGTTGAATCATATATTTACATTAAGATCACAGATTCTCTCACGTCAGCCCAAAATAGCAATATTCATAGGTAAACTTAAAAAAATATTTATAGATAAACTTAAAGTTGTATTTATAGTTAACTAAAAAAAGTAATATTCATAGTCAACCAGCCAACAAAGGGAATTTTATTGTATAATCAACCAACCAGAAATGTTATATTTATTGCATATTTTAACAGAAAAAAGTATATTTAATATATAACCTAACAGAAAAAATTAATATTTATTGTATAGTCCAATAGAAATAAGTAAAAAAGTAATAATTATTGTATAGCTATCCCGAATAAAGTAATATTTATTGTACAGTCAAACACAAAAAAAATAATATTTATCATATAGTCGAAGGGGAAAAGTAATATTGAGAGGTAAATATTTTTTTTTTTTTCAAAATCAACCAAAAACAGTAGTTTTATAGTTAAACCCCACAAACCCATTATTTATAGTCAAAAGATCTTCCTAAAGTAGTATCGAAAAAAGTGCGATGAAACATCAAAGAAAAGAATCCTTCATTAAAGCAAGTTTATGATGCAGAATTTTTCCAGAATATCACAAATGAAAAATGACGTTCACTCGCTCAACGAGAAGGCAAAAAACGACAGTAATTGTGTGACAGAAAAACGTCAATGGAGGGCACTACATGAAACCTTTTCACTTCAACCTCGTTATCACCTTTTCGCCAGATCTGAAACATGTATGTCCTGCTCTCTCTCTCTCTCTCTCTCTCTCTCTCTCTCTCTCTCTCTCTCTCTCTCTCTCTCTCTCTCTCTCTCTCTCTCTCTCTCTCTCTCTCTCTCTCTCCCCAGAGAATATCTAATCCGATGTCATTAGTGAAAGGTTACTATATTTTTAGCCAGAACTTTGTCCTTTTTCAGTAGCGATACAGTCGATGAAAGCGGATTGCATTGCGAGAGATGAGATTTGTTTTTCTTTTCGTGTTGAATGCAGGTGTAAAGTGAGTCTCTCTTTTTTTTCATCCTTTCGTCTGTCAGTCTGTATATGACACCATCTCTCTCTCTCTCTCTCTCTCTCTCTCTCTCTCTCTCTCTCTCTCTCTCTCTCTCTGACCGCAACTTCCCATCTCCATCATGTCACCAAAAATGTCTCCAAAAATGTCTCCAAAAATGACCAATTATCGACCACCCACTTCCCAATGAAAGAATCTTTAGATATTGCCTCTGTCTCTCGGGCCATCCACAATATAAGGGCTGATGGTGACCCTTAGGAAGATGGAAAAAACCTTTATAAGGTCAGTGTATTGCTTTTCACTCCCACAAACATTCCTACTCGAGAGGGGAAGATGGAACATTTTGTCAGAATATGGCTTCGATGGGATATCTGGTTTTACATTGTTTTGTGTCCAGTACTTTGGAATAAATGTAGATAAATTTATGCGTTTATTTTGGTTTTATGTTGCTCATGCATGTTATTGGGATACATGTCAATAGATTTATGAGTATATTCTGTTTCTTATTGTTTTGTCTCTCGTATTAGATCTAGTGTAATCAATCCACTGGGGTAAGTGTATTAAAAATTTATTTTTATTTATTTTCAAGTTATTTGATATTATGTATAAATTTTTTTTTTTATTTATATATATATATATATATATATATATATATATATATATATATATATATACTATTGTGTGTATGTATACGAGAGAGAGAGAGAGAGAGAGAGAGAGAGGAGGGGAGGTCCGTTTATAGAATTTTACTCCAATGATTAAATTGTAGGAGAGAGAGAGAGAGAGAGAGAGAGAGAGAGAGAGAGAGAGAGAATGTTAATCCTGCACTGGTAATGATTATAATTAGCGATGACTGATTTACAAGACAGGAAGATTAGATTAATTCTTAGCCGCTGTGAACTTAATCGCATTCGTACAATCTTCCATGAACGCTTTTTATTCCTCGATATAAAACCATTTAAAGTTC
>NC_061090.1:35545042-35547542 GCF_015104395.2 Macrobrachium nipponense
TTATACTAAAAAATTCTTATAAAAAAAGCGTTTTGTCTGGCGATAGCAGTAAGGTTCCTCGTTCGTGCAATAGGTTTTAGGAGACGATTTGAACGAGTATGATGTTACAAGGAGTTACAAGGATTAGGATGCCCCAAAGACTTGTTAGCCCATCCGAGGAGACATCGTGTGCTCACTTATCTCTAGGAGCAGGTTTTACTGTTCATTCACAGGGTCCTAATGATTTTGTTTAGCTTTCTTTTAAACTCTTCCACACTGTTGCTGTTTACAACTTCTGGTGGCAGTTTATTCCATGTGCCACATATCTTGTATGTGAAGAAGTTCCTGCAATGGGATGTGTTGTATCGTCAATTCTATGTTCGGTGATGTAAATATGTGGGAACGGGTAATGCCGAGAGAGAGAGAGAGAGAGAGAGAGAGAGAGAGAGAGAGAGAGAGAGAGACCTTACCTTACCTTACAGAACTTACATTTTGTTCGGGTTGCCCCAGTCCCTCAGTGTGAGGCACCTCTAATGTCTACCAGAGAGTTGCTAGTACATCTTCCGGTATATTTTGCATCTTCCAATCTTGGATGGTCTGGGATGCAGTTTAGATATTTGGTCGAGCTATTCTTAAACACATCTTCGCTCACTCCTGTATATTCCTCAGATGAGCTGGCAACGCATTGAATAGACGCTGCATTATCGATGCTGGTGCGTAGTGGATTAATGTCCTGTGTACTTTCCTTGTTTTTCCTGGTATAGTTTTGGGCACTATTAATCTACCTCTGCTTGCTCTTTCTGATATTTTTAGTTCCATGATGTTTCTGCTATTCCTTCTATCTGTTTCCATGCCTGAATTATCATGTAGCGTTCTCTCTCCTTTCTAGACTATATAATTTTAAGGATTGTAGTCTTTCCCAGTAGTCAAGGTCCTTAACTTCTTCTATTCTAGCTGTAAAGGATCTTTGTACACTCTCTATTTGTGCAATATCCTTTTGATAGTGTGGGTACCATATCATATTGCAATATTCAAGTGGACTACGAACATATGTTTTATAAAGCATTATCATGTGTTCAGTTTTTTCTTGTTTTGAAGTTCCGTAACAACATTCCCATTTTTTGCTTTACATTTGCCAATAGAATTGGTATTTGATCATTGCATAACATGTTCCTATTCATCATCACACCAAGGTCTTTAACTGCTTCCTTATTTGTGATTGTCTCATTATTAGGTCCCCTATAGGCTATAGCTTTCGTTCTCTGTCTCCATAATTTATTGATTCAAATTTATCAGAGTAAATACCATCCTATTTACCTCTGCCCAATCATATACTTTGTTAAGGTCTCTTTGTAGAGCATACCTATCTTCTCACAGTAATTTTCTCTACTTATTCTTGTGTCATCGGCGAAACTACTCACTACCGAATCCTTGACATTACTGTCTATGTCTTCAATCATAATAACAAACAGTATTGCAGCTAACACCGTACCTTGTGGCACACCGGATATTACCTTGGCTTCATACGATTTCTCATCGTTTGCAATAACTATCTGTTTTCTGCTGTGTAAAAATTCTTTTAACCATCTTCTACTTTATCCACGATATTGTGTTTTCTAATTTTCTTTGCTAATATATTATGGTCTACCTTGTCAAAAGCTTTTGCAAAGTCTAGATAAACCACATCTGTTTCATTTCCGCTTTTCATATTTTTGAATATGTTCTCACGGTGGACTAACAGTTGGGTTTGTGTACTTTTTCCGGGTACGAAACCATGTTGTCCTATATTAAACAAATTATTTTTATTAAATGTTTCATAATATTTTTCTTCATTACCCTTTCCTACACTTTCATAATATGTGATGTTAGACTCCCAGGCCTATAATTACTTGCCTCTAGTCTTGATCCACTTTTGAAAGTAGGGGTGGTAATATATGCTAATTTGTGCTCATCATAAATCTTGCCTGTATCTACACTTTGTCTTAATAATATTGCAAGAGTCTTTACGATAGAATGAACTACTTTCTTTAACAAAATAGCAGTGACACCATCAAACCCTGCAGCAGCTCCATTTTTAATTTCTTTAATAGCCTGCACAATATCATCTTCATTACTATCTATGTCAGCTAAATATTCACTATTTTCGTCCCTTACTTCTATATCATTATCTTCATTATCTATTCTAAGGGTGAATTCTCTCTTATATCGTTTTGCCAATATGTTGCAAATTTTTTTTTCTTTTTTTCATTCGTTAATCTCCCTTCAATTCTTAGAGGGGCTATATCTATTCTTCTTTTATTCATCTTTTTCGCGTATGAGTATAATAGTTTGGGGTTTTGCTTGATATTTATTAGGGTTTTTTCTTCCAAGTCCGTTTTTACTTTTCTTTTGATTATATAATCTTTTTGTTCTGCATTTTCTATCATACTTTTTAGTAAGTAGAGAGAGAGAGAGTGGGATGTTTTGAATGTGTGTATTACCGAAACAAAATGAATGAAAGGGGAATAATTTTTCACTCGAT
>NC_061090.1:35552542-35557542 GCF_015104395.2 Macrobrachium nipponense
ATTGATAAGCTCTCGTTTTAAATTCATTCTAAATTATCCTGATTCGCAGGAAATTTATCAAACACGCGATAAGAGAGCAAGTCGAGGGAATCCTTCCAACGTGCGAGAATGACATCAGTTATACCGTAAGAATCCAGTTAGTTATCATAAGTGACTGGTCGATGGGTCTCTCTCTCTCTCTCTCTCTCTCTCTCTCTCTCTTCTTCTTTTTCTTCTTCTTCTTCTTCTTCTTCTTCTTCTTCTTCTTCTTCGTGCCAGGAAATAATAATAAGAATCTCTGGGTGTAAATATGCCCTAGGGCCGATCACCATTCCGCTCGGTTGAGGCTTTGCACCGGCCCACCCAAAGTCCTGAGTCTTGTCTTGTTGCTTGGTAGGCAGAGTACGGGCCGCGAGCTGCGTCGATTGCATAGGTGTTACGTAGCGTAAGGAGAGTTCGTATAGCTGTTGGCTGGTTGGGTCATGTTGGCGATGTTCTGAAGTGCAGACGTTTCTTTCTTACTTTCTTTAAATCTTCAGCTGGAAACTCTTAGGGACAGAGTCGGTAAGCTATAATCTCCACAGGACACTAAAGGGAAATTAGCCAACAGAAACAGGCAAGTTATAGGAAAATATGATAAATAAATCAATAAAAACCGATACACTTGAAATTCAGGAGACGTCACCACAGAGCAGAAATGAATTTGCTACTCTTTTCAATAATAGAAGCTCAGAATATTCCACAATAGCACTAGCCAAACTATTCTATTACACATTAGTTCGTCGTGGGATGCGAGAATCTTCGTAATTGTTAAAATGATAGTGTATAGTTGTTGCAGAATGCCTTTGTTTAATCTGTAAAGCTTTAGGTCGCTTATACGTTTGGGAAAAGTGATACTAACCGTTAGTGTGTACTTAGATGTTAATTTAACCATTGGAATTTCTTTTGAAGCTCGAAAAACGCCTGACCAGTGCCTTCATCGATATTACAGACGCTTTTTGTTTTTAGTTGTGACGCAAATACCAGACAGACTTTAATAGAGAATATGCGATAGCGCAGTCATTTCCACAGTTGAAAATAACAAGAAATACTGAGATACGGTAGAATTGCAAAATGAAGTGTGTGTGATACAATGCAGAGCGAGTTTGAAAGAATCTATTAGAGGATTCGTACAGACGAGACCACAGAAAAATGCAGATAAAAGATTATCTTACAAGAAATATTTTGATATAAATAGTGATTAAAGCGGCATCAACATGCAATGCGTACTTGCGATGCAATGATATCAGCACATGAATAAAAAAGAAATACAGATAACCATTTACGCAAACACTTAGAAAGTGGAGAGAAAAAGGCCATAAACCACTTGTACAAACACTTAAAAAGGGGGAGAGAAAAAACAAATCTTAGGGGAGAGAGAGAGAGAGAGAGAGAGAGAGAGAGAGAGAGAGTAAATCTTCCTGTAGGTAGCTCGTGTAATCGAGAGAGAGTAAATCCTTCCTGTAGTTACTCGTTTAATCGAGAGAGAGAGAGAGAGAGAGAGAGAGAGAGAGAGAGAGAGAGAGAGAGATACCTTCTTTCATTTCCCGTTGCATAATAAGACGGGGCCACCTACATTAGGGGTTTTAAAATCTCGGCCTTATTAAGGAAGCTCAACTGAGGCATAATCTGCGTAAAAAAAGACTCGAGAAGACTTTAGAAAAAAGAAAAAGAAATAAAATGTGTGATTACACATGGTTAGGTGCGGCTTCTTTGACGTGTCAGAAAGCAGAGCGAGGCTGGGAAACCTGAATGTTTCTATTTGACTTTTTTTTTTCGAAGCACAATTTGCTGACCCGACTGTGAGAGATGCGCGCCATCTTAATAACAAAATAATAAAGAGCTGATAACAATTGAGCCTAGCTAACTTACCACATCACCTTTCTCTCTCTCTCTCAAAATATATAATAAGAAAATACATTATAAAGACACGAACTTCATTCGAAATCTATAACCTTGTCTTTCTGTCTCTCTCTTTCTCTGTCTCTCAGATTATTTCAAAGTATATAAAACAAAAAAAAGATATGAACCTTATTCGAAATCTGTAACCTTTCTCTCTCTCTCTCTCTCTCTCTCTCTCTCTCTCTCTCTCTCTCTCTCTCTCTCTCTCTCTCTCTCTTGGCATATTAAAAGATATAATTTTAAAAAGCTTAATTCATTGTACCTTTCCTTATAGCACAGTTTTATATTCCTTCAAAATAAACACGTATCTATTTTATTTCTCGAAGTCCACCATAGACAAACGCCCTTTTCCATAGATTTCCCGAAAAAAGTCTTAAGTTCAAACCCTTTCTTCACCAATAACAAATAAATCCTGAAAGGCCTTTCAGCGTTTTGTTCTCGATAACAAATAAATCTTGATACTTCGATTTCCTCCTTACTAGTAACGCGGAGTTCTCCGAGGCTCTCAACAGCTTCCTTACCAAAACAGATAAACTCTTGAAGAGAGGAATCCAAGGGTAATCGGAATCCATGTTTTCTCTATCCCTGGACATCGGGATTTTTTCAAGTAGCGTTCGTTGAGTATTTACTTATTTCATTTCAAATTCCTTCTATATTTTTAGTTATGAATAGAATGGTCGTCCGAACTATTATTTTCGTGTATAAGCTTATCATACGGCCACTGATTTCTGTACAAATATATATTCGTGGTATGACTACCCTATAGTGTAGCTGAAAGGCGGAAAAGTTCTATTTAAAGCATATGTTTCCAGGGTGATTTAGATAAGGACACCCACTTCTTTTATTCGGACAAAATATATACGTTCCAAGTTGGTTCAACGGCTGGATTTGATAAGGAAAATACTTTTCAAAACTAAATGCGATCGGTGGAAGTCTATGCATTTCGAGCAAATATGTTACGTACGATTGAGCTAACCTTCTATATTTTGTTCGTGAAAAGTAAAAAAGGAAACAAATTTGAATTGACGTCATGAACATATTTTAAATAAATACAAAATCGCTTTTCTCGGATGGAATATCAAGTAACAGTGACGCAGATGTCAACAGGATAAAGAAAGGGGCTGCTTAAAGAGAGAGAGAGAGAGAGAGAGAGAGAGAGAGAGAGAGAGAGAGAGAGAGAGTAAAACAATTCACAGACACATTTGAATATATGTGTATACGTGTGCATATATATGCATACATACATACACTCACACACATGCATACACACGCGCGCGCACACACATATACATATATATGTATATCTGTCAATAAAGATTCAATATTTTGTTTACAGCCTCGTCTCGATAAACGTCCGAGTGTGTCCCAATTTTCTCACCGATACCTTTAATCAATATTATTATTATTCAAAAGATGGTATGTTTGATGATTGCAGGGTGGATTATCAATATAACAATTTGCAGCCCTCTAGCCGCTGTAGTACAGGTTTAAAGAGAGAGAGAGAGATTGAGAGAGAGAGAGAGAGAGAGAGAGAGAGAGAGCCAGGTTTAAAAAGAGAGAGAGGGAGAGAGAGAGAGAGAGCGAGAGAGCCAGGTTGAAAAAGAGAGAGGGGGTGTTTTGAGAGGTTTAAGGAGTCAGAGAGAGAGAGAGAGAGAGAGAGAGAGAGAGAGAGAGAGAGAGAGAGAGCCAGGTTTAAAAAGAGACAGACAGACAGACAGACAGACAGACAGAGAAAGTGAGGGAGACAGAGAAAGAGATAGCAAGCCAGGTTTAAAAAGAGAGAAAGGGAAACAGAGAGAGACAGACAGACAGAGAAAGAGAGGGAGACAGAGAAAGAGATAGCAAGCCAGTTTTAAAAAGAGAGAGACAGAGACAGAGACAGAGAGACTGAAAGAAAGAGAATGAGACAGAAATAGATAGCAAGCCAGGTTTAAAAAAAAAGAGAGACTGACAGAGAGAGAGAGAGAGAGACAGACAAACAGACAGACAGACAGCCTGACAGAAAGATAGAGAGGAGAGAGAGAGAGAGAGAGAGAGAGAGAGAGAGAGTGAGAGAGACAGAGAGACAGAGAGAGAGAGACAGAGAGAGGCAGATTAAATGCCTTCACAAACTTTTATATTTCAATTTACCACAGCTGAAACATCCCGTAACATTTCATCAAATTCTAAAGACAAAACAAACCAATTGATTCATTAATATCAACCAGAAGAATCCCAAGAATTTCACGATTCAGAATTTTGAAAGAAAAAACAGTATTCAATCAACGGTTATAACTGTCATTTCCATTGCAGTTTTATGTGATTTTTTTATTATAACCGGGGCGATTCCAACGCAATATCCGCTTCTATTTTTTCCCCCAAGAGCTGGAAATTTGAATATCCAAGTGGTCCAATTTCTATAAAGATTTTCTCGTATTGGAATAAGGGAGAATTAAAATTATTTCATACTTGTTATTTTTTTTATGTTAGGGTGATCCAAATTGGTTTTCATAAGATGCCCTACTCGAGTAATAAAAGGTAAATTTTTTAAATTCGGGATTTCATTTCCGATAGGTCTTCTCATCTCCAGTCAGAAGATTATTATGGCTCCAATTTCGAGTTTGAAAGAAATTCTAAAATATCTGAATCTAGATCTATCTTTGTTTCATATTATTGAAATCTGTAGATCTCTGTTATTACGACAGTTGATCTTCATTAATGGACGGTGAGGAATGTATAGTAATCGTAAAGAAACAAAGTCAATTTTTACCAATTGCTCTAACAAAATTTCGCTTTAGAACGAATACATATCGTATTCCAATACTAGCGGTAAAGAGGAGAAAGAAAAGCTTTTAATATCTTATAGTAAAGAATAATGTTAAGAAAACTAAACCCCTTACATTTGCTTAGCCCTGGTTATAAGAAAAAGTCTCCTATTCTTACAGAAGACTATTTACACACTTAACCATGACTTACACAGTTAACAGACTTACAGAAGACTATTTACACACTTAGGCATGACTTACACAGTTAATAGACTTACAGAAGACTATTTACACACTTAGGGCATGACTTACACAGTTAATTGACTTACAGAAGAC
>NC_061090.1:35562542-35577443 GCF_015104395.2 Macrobrachium nipponense
CACTTTCAATGATTTTCCTTATTCGCTCGCCTAATTTGTTTTTATAATGTAAAAGGAATGGTACAGTACATTACTAGCTTCTTAACATCATAGGAAGGAACTTGCTCAGAAAAATTATTATTTAAAATTCTATTTACGACATTATAAAAAACATTTACTGGATAAGAATTGTTAATAAAATACCTCTTTAAAAAAAAAATTCAATTTCTTCGTGAAATAAATGCCAATTTGAGGTATATTTCATAGCTCTAAAAACCAGGGTTGAGATGGCATTAATTTTAAAATCCAAGAAACAAAAACAAAAACTATAAAAATTATTACCCAAACCCGAAAATGTATGTTTCCTAAAAATGGTAGTGTTGAGTCTATCATTTTCCTTAACAATCTTCAGATCTAAAAATGACAAGCAGTTTATTATCCTCGTTTTCCATAGTAAAAATTTTTATATTATGAGCTGGCTATTCACAAAATCCAAGAAGGCTTCAACTTTGCCACTTATATTTAAATAATAAAAAAGTGTCATCAACATACCTTCGATAAAAGTGTGGGCTTAAAAATTAGAAGGGCATTCTGTTAAAAATTTTGATTCTAAAAAGTCCATAAAAATATCTGCAAATGATAGGAGCCTCAACGGGGGGACCCCATAGCCAAACCCTCGACCTGCGAGTACAATTTGGAATTAAAAGTAAAAAACTGAATCTTGCACTGCAAGTTCTAAAAGTTGTTTGAATAAAATTCTATCAAATCCATGGAAGCATGTGGTTAAAAAAATTTAAAAAAACGTTTATCTAAAAATAATCTCAATTGTTTCTTCTACTGGTATGTTTGTAAAAGTGATTCATGTCAAGACTTATCATGTAAAGATCTGAGTCTTGTCTGGGACATTAATTCCTGAAATTCGTAGCCAATTTTTAACTGTGTTAACAGGGATGTGCAAATTAATGCCATCTCACCCTGGTTTTTAGAGCTATGAAATATACTCAAAATTGGCATTTATTTCACGAAGAAATTGAATTTTAAAGAGGTATTTTATTAACAATTCTTATCCAGTAATGTTTTTTATATGTCGTAAATAGAATTTTAATAATAATTTTTCTGAGCAAGTTCCTTCCTATGATGTTAAAGCAAGTAGTAATGTACTGTACCATTCCTTTTTACATATAAAACAAAATAGGCGAGCGAATAAGAAAAGAAAAATCATTGAAAGTGAAATAGGTTTTTGTTTAAAATTAAACTTGATTCCTGTCAACCCATTTAAAAATTGGCACATTTTTTTACACACAAAGAAAAACTACACCGTTCATGAGATCCGACGTCATTTATAAATTTAATTGTCCGGGTTGTCCTGGTATTTACGTCGGATCGACCAAAACGGTTACTAAAAGTGAGATATTCTTTAGTCACTTAGGTGTTAGCTACGAAACAGGACAACGAATAACAAATCCAGAATTATCAATATCCGTAACCACGCCAAAAATATGTAAAATTATTTGATAAAACACATTTCTCAATCATTGACAGCACTAACCCAACAATTACTTAACGACACTTGAGTCTTATACATCAACGACCCCTGGTTCCTTCTCTAAATGCAAACGTGGCTGCTGCCACGTTGTGTTTAGGCAAATAACTGAGATCTGGGGCCGAACTGTGTTTTCAAATCATTCCCTTCTCTACTTTCACTTAGGGGTACTTGTCCTCTCATATTGGTTTTTAATGTTTTCTATAATTTTAATTACCATAAAGTTTTTTTAAAAGTTTTTTCGTCTATTGCTTTGTTTTAATGTTCTCTAAGGTTTTAATTAACTTATTATTTCTTAATGTTTTTTTAAGTCTAATCTGTGTTATTTTTACTGTTAATTAAATTGTCACAATTTATAATTACAGGCTGAAGATGTACTCTGAAGTAGTATGAAAAACGTTTCCTAATAAAATATTCTTCACAATGTTGGTGGATTCCTGGACCCCTTATATATATATATATATATATATATATATATATATATATATATTATTATATATATATATATATATATATATATATTATATATATAATTTATATATATATATATATATATATATATAGATATATATATATATTATATAATGGTGTTTGGGGTGAGGTGCGCGTGTGTGTGTGTTTGTGTGCGTGTGTGTGTGTATGAGTGTTTGAATAATCTTTATCACTTGCTCACTCGGGACTATAATGTTCACAAACTGTATCCATAAATATCGTTTTCTATCAAATTTACTAAACCTTGGCAATAACTTACTACCAAGGGGAATTATAACCAAGAGCTTCCCCCGTCAGGATTCGAACCGTTGCTTGGTTTAAAAACAACGACAGACAATCTAAATATTCATCATTTATTGGAGTATAACATTCACATAAATAAGCACCACGACCAATAAAAAAAAATCCATGACGAACTAACTGTTCATCACTGCGACCACAAATAATTGCGATCGGATGACGCATGCTGTCAGTGTGCATAATAAAAGCCCATTTTTCGTGACAACGTGAAATTATCTTTTGACGGGAGATTAAGACCGAAATGAGCAATTATTTTCGTTCTTTCTTTTGTTCAGCATAAAGTTAATGAGTTTATTACACTGTTCTGGTTAAAAACTATTTTATTTTCGTTTGCGTTTTCCGGTTGCCTCATTATAATTTAGATTTGTGATAATAAAGGATTTGCTGTACAAAGAACTAGAATTGGAATAGGGAGAAAATCCCACAGTTGCATCGAGGAGCGATAGTTTGAGAGGCTGAACTTCAAGACTGAAGGAAGGAAGCGTAAATGGAGGTAAAGTAAAAGGCTAAAAAGTGACGCAGTAAGACCCTTTAGTAATGCCTACAGTGGCTCTCACGTAGACCATTATCCAGCTGAACTCCTACACTCACTTTCTACACACACACACACAAACACGTACACACACACACATATATATATAAAATATATATATATATATATATATATACAACATACCCATACCTACATATACATACATATAAGAATAGCTTCATGAATGCCAGCAGTACACCATCGAGCTAAAATCCTACACTCGCTCTCGTCTCAAAATCATTTAATATTTTATCGTGAAATGAAAAATCCTTTATTAATTACTGATCATTCTCTACTTCCTCTAAGGTTAACGGTCATTCAAGATCGTCAGGGTATAAGATTTTCCGTCTCTACTTCAAAAAATTACAGTTTCCAATCTTCGGCAACAAAAGAGGAAGAGGGGATCAGCCCTTCAGCTTGAGCCGAGGGTGAATATTTTTAGGCTGCTGTTAATGAAGGGGTTACCTGTTCAAAATTGGCAATCAAATCGGTGATTGATTGGCAAATAGGTTTTAAAAAAGTAGTGGATTTTTTTTTCTTCGAGTAAGAAGGGTTTAAAATCAGAAGAGAGAGAGAGAGAGAGAGAGAGAGAGAGAGAAGAGAGAGAGAGAGAGAGAGAGAGAGAGAGCGGAGAAAGCATGCTTACAGGGAGGGAAAGAGACAGACATAAAGCAGAAAAAGAGAGAGAGAGAGCCATATTTATTTTTTTTATTTTATTTATTTATTTATTTATTTATTTATTTATTTAGAGAGAGAGAGAGAGAGAGAGAGAGAGAGGAAAAAACCATGTTTACAGGGACCTTACCTTAGAGACCTTACAGTTCGTTCGGGTTGCCCCAGGTCCCTCAGTGTGGGAGGCACCTCTAATGTCTACCAGAGTGTTTTTGCTAGTACATCTTCCGGTATATTTTGCATCTTCCATCTTGGATGGGTCTTTGGATGCAGTTTAGATATTTGTCGAGCTTATTCTTAAACACATCTACGCTCACTCCTGATATATTCCTCAGATGAGCTGGCAAACTCATTGAATAGACGCTGCATTATCGATGCTGGTGCGCTAGTATGGATTAATGTACTGTATTGCTTTCCTTATTTTTTCCTGGTAATGGTTTTTGGTCACTATTATCTACCTCTGCTTGCTCTTTCTGATATTTTTAGTTCCATGATGTTTTCTGCTATTCCTTCTATCTGTTCCATGCCTGAATTATCATGTAGTTCGTTCTCTTCTCCTTTCTAGACTATATAATTTTTAAGGATTGTAGTCCTTTTCCCAGTAGTCAGGACCTTAACTTCTTCTATTCTAGCTGTAAAGGACCTTTGTTACATCTCTATTTGAGCAATATCCTTTTGATAGTGTGGGGTACCATATCATATTGCAATATTCAAGTGGACTACGAACATATGTTTTATAAAGCATAATCATGTGTTCAGCTTTTCTTTTTTGTTTTTGAAGTGCCGTAACACATTCCCATTTTTGCTTTACATTTTGCCAAAGAATTGCTATTTGATCATTGCATAACATGTTCCTATTCAACATCCCACATCAAGGTCTTTAACTGCTTCCTTATTTGTGATTGTCTCATTATTAGGGTCCCCTATATGCATATAGCTTTCTTCTCCTGTCTCCATATGATTTTAAATTTATCAGAGTTTAAATACCATCCTATTTCCTCTGCCCAATCATATACTTTGTTAAGATCTCTTTGTAGAGCGTTTCCTATCTTTCAATCACAAGTAATTTTCTCTACTATTCTTGTGTCATCAGCGAAACTACTCACTACCGAATCCTTAAACATTACTGTCTATGTCTTTCATCATAAATAACAAACAGTATTGCAGCTAACACCGTACTTGTGGCACACCGGATATTACCCTGGCTTCATCGATTTCTCATCGTTTGCAATAACTATCTGTTTTCTGTGTGTAAAAACTTCTTTAACCATCTTCCTACTTTATCCAGATATTTGTGTTTTTCTAATTTTCTTCGCTAATGTATTATGGTCTACTTTTTGTCAAAAAGCTTTTGCAAAGTCTAGATAAACCACATCTGTGTTTCATTTCCGCGGTTTCATATTTTTTTAATATGTTCTCACGGTGGACTAACAATGAGTTGTGTACTTTTTCCGGGTACGAACCCATGTTGTCCTATATTAAACAAATTATTTTTTATTTAAATGTTTCAAATAATATTTTTTCTTGATTACCCTTCATACACTTTCATAATATTTGATGTTTCACTCACAGGCCTATAATTAACTTGCCTCTAGTCTGATCCACTTTTGAAAGTAGGGGTAATATATGCTAATTTTTGCTCATCATAAATCTGGCCTGTATCTACACTTTGTCTTAATAATATTTGCAAGTTGGCTTTGCGATAGAATGAACTACTTTCTTCAACAAAATAGCAGGAATTCCTCAGGCCCTGCTGTAGCTCCATTTTTTAATTTCATTAATAGCCTGCACAATATCACTATTTTTCGTCCCTTACTTCTATATCATTATCTTCATTATCTATTCTATGGGGTGAATTCTCTCTTATATCGTTCTGCCCAATATGTTGCAAATTTCCTTTTTTTTCATTCGTTATCTCATTCAATTCTTAGCCAATTTCTATTCTTCATTTAAATCATCTTTTTCACGTATGAGTATAATAGTTTTGGGGTTTTGCTTGATATTTACTAGGTTTTTTCTCCCCAGTCCCGTTTTTTCATTTTCTTTTGATTGTATAAATCTTTTGTTCTGCATTTTCTATCTTACTTTTTTACTTTTATAATTTCCATGCATTTTTTCTTTTGCAAGACCTTTTTTCCACTTTCTGATTTTCTGGAACAAGATCCCTTCTGTCTCTTGTATCATGACTGATGTTTTACTTTTTTTCTTCGTATATTTATCCCACTATTTTCTCTAATATTTATATAATATCTCCGTATTTACCCTTATGTCATCACTTACGAAAATGTTTATCCCAATCTTTGTTTAATTCTTCATTTATTTCTGACCATTTTATATTTTTTACTGTAGTTGTATTTTCCTTCCCACTTTTTCATTTCTTGCTTATCTCTGTTTTCAAATTTGCTTTGGAATGGTACTGTTAATTCTATACATTATAGTCTGAAATACTCGCATTATAAACTATTATTTCTTTAAACATAACTCATTTCGTTCAACAAAATACTAGGTCTAAAGTATTTTCCTTTCTTGTTGGTAGGTGGATTTATTTGTTGAATGTTGTATTCTAGTATCATATCTAATAGCTTTTCGAATTGCCTCTTATCTTCTGCATACTATTCCTCTCTTTTTTATATGTATAGTACAACCACAACTCCTATTCGTTCTTTCCAGTCTACGAAAGGAAAGTGAAGTCTCCAGATAGGAGAATAGTCCAGTCCTTGTGATTCTAAATCATATATCATCCAATTTTTTCTATTTATTAAGTCAAACTCTTTAGTATTACGAGGTCTACATATTACTATGTTCATTAATTTTCAGAATTCAAATTCTACCGCTATTAGTTCACATTCTGAGTTACTATATTTCCTCATATATTTTTCCGTTTTTTTGTCTTTCCCATATATTGCGGTTCCCCCTTGATTCTATTTTTTCTATCTGATCTATAAGTTTGGAACCCTTTTATTTTGATCATCATTCCCAGTCTCTTGGGAATACCAGGTTCACTTATATTCTTATATCTATTTTCTTTTTCAATTTGGGGGTTAGTTTTTCTTTAAGTACTCTATTTTTTCTTTTTTGTTAGTTACTCGTAACTAGACCTGCGCATTCATCACTATGATGGTTTTGGGAGGAGACAGACAGACAAACAGACATAGCCATATTTTTTATAGAGAGAGGGAGAAGAGAGAGAGAGAAAGAGAGAGAGCCATGTATAAAGAGAGAGTTACAAGGATTACAGGACTTATTAGTCCATCCGAGAGAGAGAGAGAGAGAGAGAGAGAGAGAGAGAGAGAGAGAGAGAGAGAGAGAGAGAGACTATGTTTATAGAGATTCAAATTTGAGAAAGAAACAGAAAGAATCATCTTCTATCCCAACAGAGTCTGCCATGCAGTTCCTGCCCCGAAAAAAAAAATGAGAAATCTTTTTCTCTGGGCTTAGGCAATCGATTTACTAAAGCTCTCATGTAATATATGAATTTAGTAAGCTAATTCGTATTGAAGATTCATTTGTGCTCTTTTATCAGATTCACATCACGTCAAGTTCAAAGGTCGAAAGGATTTTTTCGTCTTTCATTGTTTGGCTTTGATTTCGTTTCTTTTCTCTTGTACAATTTCCTATTTTCCTTCTTTTGCAGTTTTCAATGAGTCGAGGCATCTAAAAAGAAAGGCAGCAAAACGCAATTTCTTACACAGCTTACTCTCATATCTATTTTTGAACGATACTCAGACCTTTTTTCCGTGCAAGTCGTTGCATTAGAATCCCTTTTTGTATCTTTGCAATTTCTTGACTTTTTTGAACAATTTGGTAATATTCGCCAAAAGAAATTAAATTAATAAGGATAATCTTGAAGAACTGACAAATACTCTAAGTGTTATGTGTGTGTGTATATATATATATATAATATATATATATATATATATATATATATATATATATATATATATATAGATATATATATATATATATATATATATATAAATCTTTGCATATACACACATACATACGTATTGTATGTATTTGTATGTATGTATATATATATATATAAAAATATATATATATATATATATATATATATATATATATATATATATATATATACATACATACAATAGGATTTTAACTTCATTTGTGGATTGTATCCCCATTTACTTAGTACGACATAGTACCCGGTTTCTTTGCCTATACATATATATATATAATATATATATATATATATATATATAATATATATATATATATATATATGTATATATATATATATATAATATATATATATATATATATATATATTATATATATCTATATATATATATATATATCTATATCATATATATATATATATAATATATATATATATATATATATATATATATATATATATATATATATATATATATATACTATATATGTTTGTGTGTGTATATGTTTTATATCAACCAGATATTTATTCATACAAAACATCTATATTTATTACAAATCATATTCTGAATGTAAGTAATGCACGTGCAATATCCTACTTTCTCATACCGGAAAAACACAAAGCAGAAAAACAATGAAACGTTAAGTAAGACAAATGCCAAAGGCAAAACGGATTATAAGCGCTGTTTTATTCAAAGAAAAAAAAAAAACGAACCCCGATGTAAAATGAATTTTTACTCCACACTTCGGTTTCAATAAAGTAAAGCATTTTACAACCGAATTGTCGAAAGCTATTAATGGCCATTTGCATAACAGACGAGGCAAAACATATATCGAAAAGTCAGTCCCGCTCTCATAAATTAACTGTCACAGAATGTACTACAGGTTTCTGTTTATTATTTTTATTTATTTTTTGCTCCATCGTCGATAAATATCGTGAGTTAGATGTACGTGTCTAGTTACCATATCTCTTGGGTGAATGGGGTGTTTGTTTAATGTATTGGGAATTCAACAAAAACCGAGATAAATGCAAGCTTTCTAATATAGCTTTATTCCAAGTTTTTATAATTTGAGAGTCGTGTTACTTTGTGATGCAGTTAGGCGAAAACATAATTCGGCTGGCGATTGCGATGCGGGATAGCTCTGAAATATAGGAAGATATAATTCTCATAAAATGACCAGGGTTTATTGATAAATTCTTAATGATTTCCAAAGTAATTCATTATGTAATAGTTCACATGATCTAAGTCGAGTCCTGAGATCAATCTAATATAATTTTCTCAAAGAGAAGACCACATAAGTCTTCTTAATTTATAAACTAATTTAAATTCTTAAATTATTTCCAAAATAATTCAGCTGTTCTTAATCGATTCTTGAAATACATTTTAGTTTGATTTACTCAATACTTCATTCTTCTCAATTTATAAACTAATTTCTCGCAATATAAAGAAAACGAAAAGAATATCTTGTTTTAGATTTACTATTTCGCTAAAGCTGCTGCAATGAACAATTTCAATTTATTACCACAAGCATTGGTACCGCATCTATGGAGAATTAGAATTGCTTTCCCGCACTTTCGAGTACCAGTAAGGTAAGCATTAAGACGTGGATCCTTTCTCAAGGGAACTAACACTACCCTCTCTCTCTCTATAAAATTTATTGGAGAGAGAGAGAGAGAGAGTTGCTAATTGAATAACTACAGATACGCAATAGCAATTGAGATCCGTATTTGAAACTTTTCCCAAGGCTCTCTCTCTCTCTCTCTCTCTCTCTCTCTCTCTCTCTGTAGTATGTATGTATGTATGTATGTATGTATGTATGTATGTATGTATGTATGTATGTGTGTATAGTAAACAATTATTAAATAAATAAGAAGAGAGAAAAATAACTTTGAAATAACTTATGTTTAAGTTAATACATGCAGAGTTCCAGGTACATCGCGAACATAATTTTAACGTCGAAAAAAAAAAATCAAAATATGAAATATAATATTAGTTGTGATTTTAGTCTTGGGAATCCATTTATGAACGATACAGATAAATATGCACAGCTCGTAACTTAAAAATGACACTTGTCCATAATAATTCACAAGGTTATATTGCAAGCTTTCAAAGTGATGCGAGTTTTTATTTTTATAAATGCTGATTTATTCCTCAGTAGATCAGACTTTTGCGAGATATCAAACCTCACACAGTGAAATTAAAAGTTTTTTTTTTTTTAAATCCACACTGAAATAGTGTGTTTTTTATTGTTTATTTAGATAGTCTGAGCCATTACATACAGACGTGTTTCTCTCGCGCTGTGAGGATCTGGGTCAATTACCTCCGAAGCCTGATACTTAAATTTAGATTTTTTGTGGTTCCTTTGTGTGGTGTGGATTTGATTTGTATCTCTCGCGAGAGGGGTTTGTTGATGATGTATATGAAATATTATTCCTATATATATATATATATATATATATATATATTATATATATATATATATACAAAACTAAAAACACTGAAACATACAGTCTGACTTTCATATGACTCAAAGGAGTTTGATAGTGAAATTATGTGAATATATGTTAACCCATAGTTACCAGCAAGTGTTAAGGAAATGATATGCAACTGATTATATGTAAAAAAAAACAATCATATATATAGAAATACTCATAAGTATGGAATATACATGGAAGATACAGATCTAGGTAAACAAGATAAATGCATATGGATACCATACTAATATAAAGATTAACATGTCATACATAATGTGTTTTATATCTGTTAGTCATGACATATATATTCAACAGAATGTACTGCCGTACGTCTGATGATTGCATGACACAAGAATACATTCTAAAAGCATATATGGTTAAGAAGTAAAAATGGTACCAAAAATGTGATAAGATAAAAGGTAACTTTACATATGAATGCAATGTCACGGGGTTCGTGTCACACATTTAGCCAGTGTTTCAAACCGCTTTTCAACAAAACAAAATTCCAAACAACTTCCCCCTGAGTCAAATGAAAATGGCCAGTTTCAAGTGGCTCTAAAGTCAAATGCCTTAAGGGCTAATGGGTAAGTGTCAGGACGGGGCAACGACGTTCTGTTGATGATCCATTCTTGTTTGCCTCACCCTACGCAAGCAAAACCGTTAGCGGCGGGTGACCAGAACCATCACCAACACGCATGTCATAGCCAGCAGTGTGTAAAATAACCGTAGATCCTCGTCGAAAGGGTAAGCCCTTGAAGTGCTGCCCCATCCATACCAGACAGTTTGGATATTTTTGGGGGTTGGTGGGCCACTTTCGCGTTGTATGGAGGGTAAAGCTGGGATGATTGGTACTTCAACCTAAGAAAAAATTCGCGAAGTAAGCTTGCTCCTTCCTTATGATGGTGCTTATTCAAGGACCGAGTAGTTTGGCGTGACTCCACTGCAGCATCCGCAGCGAACGAACATCTGTCGTATCAATATCCATGATCCGTTATTCAGCCTGTAACGAACTTATACTCCGTCAAAAAGGGTAAAGTTTTTTCAGACATCGTTCACGTGTGTGAGGAGAGAGAAACCATTAGCACTAGACCTGACTCGCATTGGAATCCCCCGATATATGGAGGAATTCAAAGGAGGTCAGCTGTACAAACTTTATTACCCATGGCATCTGAACAGTGTGAACCTATCCAGGTCTCTGATAACCGTAAATGTTTCCTTATTAGGGAAATCAATACGTATCCCGTCAGATTAGATATTACTGGTAATGAGTTATTCGTCATAAAGTAGGGAAACTTGGCAATTTTGTAAGATTACCAGCATCAGAAGAATTAAAAGGAATGGGGGGGGGGGGGTTTTTAATCATGATCCTGTAATTCTCAACACTTACTGATATTAAGCTATGATAAATTCTATCTTATGTGCATCTAACAAAGGATATAAACCAGTTTCTCTCGTCCGTTCTCTAAAGTTAATGTTAAATCTTTGATAGGCAAAAGATGTGGCGACAGAACACCCATTTGTAGCTAGCGTGATAGCTTCCACATAGTCTTTTGATTTTTCAATAAAATGTGAAATTTTTTGTTTTTACAGATATAGTCTACCTTAGAACTGTAATATGCTAATGTTTGCCAGCAGGTGTTGCAAACCCCATCATATCTGATGATATTACTGGAATGTTCATTCACCAATGTCATAAAGTTGATTAATTGATGATAATTTGTTTTACATAGTTCGGAAAAAACAAATTCATTTTCATGTTGCAAAAATTTAATTCTCTTATTCTGATCATTAATCTTAAGACGATTTGAAATTCCCAAATGCTAAACTTGCAACAGACCCGAAGATGTTGAGCGCCGCAAATATAAACGGGCTACGTCTTTCTAGGCTACTGTGTCTCACAGCACATAAGCATGATCAAGAGCCAAACATTCTGCCTTCAGCAGTTTTTGATTTTACAAGTCGAAATGATAAACATTTCTGCAGCACTTAAACTTTGTGCTAGCGAAATCTCTGGATTAAAAGTAAAATGACGTTGGTGTAACTGATTCAATGATTCGGCAAACCGCAACAAGTCACTTTTTAGGTTAATGACATTATCTTCTGGCAGGAAAATCGCTCACAAATCAACTTCTAGAACTATATTGCTTGCTGAAATGAAAACGTCCTCTGTTCTTTCAATTATAAAGCCATGTGTAAAATGTATATTTTTTGTCTTAGCACTCAAGAATGTCTGAACAAACAGTACTAATCCTAACAATATAAGCTTCATGTTGGAAACCTGCAATTAGTGAAATATATATAATTACTCATGTTTAAATTAGCTACTTCTATACAAAACAGAAAAAATATTTTCATACAAATATTATATATACATACTTTTATCATGGAAGTTTCATAGATACTTTTTACTAGTTATGTTTCATATATAGGCATACATAAATTCTTCTCTTTTTTTCTCTCTCTCTTTCTTTCTACCCCCTTTCCTTAACTGCGAACATGAGCCAACGGTATTGTTCTTACGTCAGTAGGTTGGGATATGTTTTGAACTTTTAGTCTGTTGGCCGTTAATATTTCTAAAATGATAAACGGGCCTCCAAACTTAGGTGTTAGCTTGTAGTTCAAACCCTTGCAAACATATGCTTGTATATATATTTGATCGGCTACTGATTTCTTTTCATTATGATTTGTGATTCTTCTAATTTCTTAGGAAGTATATTATATCGGCTCACACTTGTTTCCATAACATCCCGTAGGGGATTTGATAAATGGGTTGTAGGCGTAAATACATTAAAAGGTGTCCTAGCTGTGGGTACCGTACAATACCTTGTGCGTGACATTTTGATAGATACATGATATGAATGGTTAAGAGTACTTAGAACCGCTGGTATGGCAATATCCCAGTTGGGATCCATTCCCCCAAGTGTAACTCGTAGGACATTTAACACCTTCCTATTTACCCTCTCAACTAATCATTAGACTCTGGGTGATAAATCATGGTATGATTTCTTAATGCAAAGGAATTCACACAACGAGTTAAGGAAATGATTATTGAATTCTCCACCCGAGTCAGAGATTATCATGTGTGGAATTCCATGTTTACAAATGTAGCACTCGTAAAATTTCCTAGCGCATCCAATTGCGGTTTTAGTTTTTAGTGCTATCAATTCTGTATATCGAGTCAAGGCATCTATTAACACTAAGAGGTGCTTATTTCCTCGGTCAGGCTCGTAAAACCCTGTTAATAAATCTAAGTGTACTCTTTCAAAGGGTTGGTTGGGCACGGGATAGGCCCCAAGCTGACAGGTGTCTTTGTGTGCCTTTGTTTTCACGACTAATGTGACAATTAGGTATGTGTTTTTTGTTTTTTTATATCTGTAAGCATCGTATGCTCATAAAAGTGATCTGGCTTTCTGTGACATGATAGAGAACCCTGGATGACCAAGTACTGGATTGGAATGCAACCAGTTTAAGACGATTGGTATAAGCGAGATTGGAACCACTACCTGGTCATTAGTCACCTGCGGGGTTCTGCGAGTTTTGCTTGTCACAGACCTACACAGAATATTATCCTTAATTATATAATTCTGCTGCATATACTTCACATATTCCTTTTCTTTAGGATTGCCGTTCAAAGCATCTATTATTTTCTTTAACTGCTGATCTTTTCTTTGTTCAGTCTGTACTAGTTCAGCGCTCCAACCCAGGTCTTCCTGTTCAGATACAGTTTTAACAAGAGGCACGGATGTTGATATATCTACTAGTTCAGCTAATGGCTCCATACAAGATGGTTGCGTGATTATGCATCAGCAATGATATTTGCTTTCCCAGGTAGATATCCTATCCTTGCGCCAAAGTCTTGAATGATCATATGCCACCGAGTTCTTTTGGGACTGTGACTAAAGCCTTTGAAGAAGTCGGTGAGGGGCTTATGGTCAATAAGAACCTTGACAGGATAGCCGTATATTATGAACTTAAAATGTACTAGTGAGTTAACAATAGCTAGCCCTTCCTTGTCTAATACTGCATATTTACTTTCAGAAGGACTCAGTTTACGTGAATAAAAAGCTATAGGGAAGAACTGTTTGTCATATTGCTGAAGCAGTACCCCTATTACTCATTGGTCTGAAGCGTCAGGGAATTTTAAGATAGGTGAATTGCATAATTCAAGGTATCGAACGCCTGTTGATGCTTTCCAGACCATATAAAATCTACGCCCTTCTTCGTAAGATCGGTTAGAGGAGCGGCTATAATTGAATAATTGCGTATAAAACGCTAGTAATACCCACTACAGCCTAAAAATTGCTGTGTCCCCTTGATGTTAGTAGGTATCGGAAAGTTACAGATAGCCGACAACTTATTGTGGACCACCTTAGACCTTGACTAGACACCGTAAAACCTAAATAGACTAGTTCTGTTTTTGAAATCTCACACCGAGTTATCTTCACTTAAATTATGTTGCCTTAGTCTCTGTAGCACTAGCTCAAGTTTGCGTAAAATTAAGAATATTTTTCTTGTCTCTGTCTGAATACAGATTAAGTGCTGTAACTTTATTTTCTTTAGGGAAATATTTGGTTACGAAAGAGAAATCTAATGTTAATTCTCAAGTCGTCAATGGTTTAAAGTGATGTTATGCTTAGGTTATGCACTGAATTTGTTTATATAATGAAGAATATTTTTCTCAAAACGAAATTATAATAGAATTTTTTATAAAAAAGAATGATATTCCACATAAGAACTTTCCATTATATTTCACATCTCAGTTCATCCGAAATGATATATTTTTAGTGGTCATTAAATCAATTTGAACTATGGTTAATGTTCGAAGTAAATTGTTAGCATAAATATTAAACTCCATAATCTTAAATTTTCTTATTACTGAAACACTAATGTGTAAAGTTCAGATTTAATTAGAAAATGTCAATAATAAAAACAACTTCCTTTTCAAATATTTTTGTGAACATTTTTCCATCGCGATTTTGACCCAATTTT
>NC_061090.1:35577943-35602943 GCF_015104395.2 Macrobrachium nipponense
GGTAAT
This sequence comes from Macrobrachium nipponense, assembly GCF_015104395.2. Classification (NCBI taxonomy): domain Eukaryota; kingdom Metazoa; phylum Arthropoda; class Malacostraca; order Decapoda; family Palaemonidae; genus Macrobrachium; species Macrobrachium nipponense. Next base: position 35,577,950 of record NC_061090.1, read on the forward strand.
ATCTCCAAAGAAAATTAAATTAATAAGGATAATCTTGAAGAATTGACAAATACTCTAAGATGTTATATGTGTGTGTATATTATATATATATATATATATAGATATATATATATATATATATATATATATATTATATAATATATATACATATACTATATATATATATATATATATATATATACACACACATATATATATATATATATATATATATATATATATATATATATATATATATAATGGAATTTTTTGCATATCACACATATATTATATATATATATATATATATATATATATATATATAATATATATATATATATATATATTATATATATATATATATATATATATATATATATATATATATATATATATATATATATATATATATATATATATATATATATATATATATATATATATATATAGTATATATATCTATATATATATATATATATATATATATATATATATATATGTGTGTGTGTGTGTGTGTGTGGTGTGTGTGTGGTGTGTTTTGTGTGTGTATATATTTTATATGAACCAGATATATTCATACCAAAACATCTATATATTACAAAATCATATTCATGAATGTAATGTAATGCACGTGCAATATCCTACTTTCTCATACCGGAAAAACACAAACCAGAAAAACAATGAAAAGTTAAGTAAGACAAATGCCGAAGGCAAAACGGAATATAAGCGCTGTTTATTCAAGGAAAAAAAAATAAAAAAACGAACCCCGATGTAAAATGGATATTACTCCAACACTTCGGTTTCAATAAAATGAACGCATTTTACACCGATTTTGTCGAAAGGTATTAATGGCCATTTGCATAACAGACGAAAACAAAACATATATCGAAAAGCCAGTCCCGCTCTCATAAATTACCTGTCACAGAATATACTACAGTTTTATGGTTTATTATTTTTATTTATTTTCTGCTCCATCTGTGATTTTAGTCTTGGCAAATCCATTTATGAACGATAACAATAAAATATGCACAGGGCGTAGCTTAAAATGACACTTGTCCATAATAATTCAACAAGGTTATATTGCAAAGCTTTCATAGTGATGCGAGTTTTATTTTCATAAATGCTGATTATCCTCAGTAGGTCAGACTTGGCGCAGATATCAACCTACACAGTGAAATTAAAAGTTTTTTTTGTTTAATCCACACTGGAACAGTGTGTTTTTTATTGTTTATTTAAAAGAGATAGTCTGAGCCATCTACATACAGACGTGTTTCCTCTCGCGCTGTGAGGATCTGGGAATCAATTACCTCCGAAGGCCTGATACTTAAATTTAGATTTTGTGTGGTCTTTGTTCGGGTGTGGATTTGATGTATCTCTCGTGAGAGGGAGTTTGTTGGGTGATTTGATCTAAATATTTTACCCTATATATATATATATATATATATATATATATATATATATATATATATATATATATATATATATATATATATATATATATATATATATATATATATTACTTCTAGGGCACAATTTTTCACGGATACAACATTCATTGGAATAGAATGGCTTTCTCACTGTTAACCAGCTTTTTTGAAATTGCTTCATATTTTCTAATTATTTTCTTTACTTCATTGTTCAGGTTACTAATGGACACATAATGGGGTTCTTCCATTTACTCCAGTATTTTTACACGCGACAGCTGTTTCGTCAACCTATACGTATTGACGTTTTCAAGCGTACTGATACAAATATTGTTGTTGTTGTTTAAGATTAAGCTGGCCTTGTGCCAGCACGGGCTCTTGCTCACAGAGCAGCCCGTAATTCATATTTGTATGAGATGTGAGATGCTTAGGATATGCAATCTTTATTGGCGATCAATGAATGATGTGGTGAAGGTGATTTGATATTGAATGAAGGATTTGATGGGCAAGGTTGAAACCCTTTAAACCCTAAGGTACCCTTCAGTCGTAGGAAAAGCTGGATAGTAGTAAGTGTTGGCTAGTAGGAGAGACCAACAGATTGGAAGAATGAAGGTTTGAGTTGTAGGCAACAGTTAGCTAGTAAGGTAGCTCGTGAATTTCTGAGACATGTTCCTTTTCCGGTCCGCTTTCTTTGGGTGTGTGTGTCTGGTGAGTGTGGTGGATGGATAGTGATGAGCGTGAGGGGAGGGTGATGAAGGAGGCAAGAGGTGAATGGATATGTCTGTTAAAGAGGTTTGTCTTTTTTGTCTTGCATGTTATGTGGGTTAGGTTGGGATGTGGTAGTGGTCGTGATTGTTGGCATCATGTGCTGTCAGTCAGGGTTGTGTTCTGTTCCTACCTAGGTGGTGGGTAGGAGCATAGGAAACCTGCTAATTCATGGGTGTTTGCTAGAATGTGCTTTGTGATTTGAGTGGTTGTGCGTTCATTTCCTATGTACCTATCTCTTAGTTGCTCCGTTTCTGTGGACAGTCTAAGAGGTAGTGTTCTAGAGGTTCTTCTGGAATTCTTTCGCAGTACTACATGGCCTGGGATCGCCTACTATCTTTTGCCAAGTGCATTGGTATCCCAGCCTTAGACGATGAATTATGACTGCTAGTGCTCTTGACATATCTTTGGGAATGTCATGTGGTTGCAGACTGGTGGTGTCTACATACCACTTTGCAGTGTTAGAGCCTCCAAAGACCGCTCTCCTGACTTTGCTTTCTTCTTGCACTTGACAGTATGCTGAGGCTTTGCTTTTAAGTTGAGTCAGTGAGTGGCTGATTTTAATACCTATGTTGTTAATGTGCAACCCACTCTTTGCTAGGGAGTCTGCTTCCTCATTTCCTTGGATTCCTATGTGACTTGGAATCCAGTTGAGAGTAATCTGTCTGTTTCTGATTTGGTGGATGTTAGCAATTGCCCATATACTTGTCAGGAGTTTGATATTTTACTTTTGCCTTGCCTTTTGTGATGGCTTGTATTGCTCCTTTTTGAGTCGGTGTGGATAGTTGTGTTTCCTAGTTTGTGTTGAGAGTCTTCTAGCGCTTTAGCGATTGCTATCAGCTCAGTCTGTAGAGTGGGAGGCGTTTATCTGAGAGCCTCCAGCTCCCTTTTAGTGATGTTGAGTAGACCTCCTGCTGCCGCTGCAGGAATGCTGAGGTCTACTGATCCATCTGTAAAGTATTCATTTGTGGCTGTCGTTTTCCTTATTGAATCTTGTGCTGCTTGTTTCAGCTGTTGACGGTGCATGCTTCTTTGCTTGCGGTAGGACTGTGTAGTTTGATATTGAGAGTTCTGATTTCCAATGTGCGTTCTACATACTCAGCAAAGAGGAGAGTCTTCTCTGATGTCAGCTGCATGCTTTTGCATGCTACTCTTCTCAGTGTTTCTAAAAGGTTGCCAGAGTATGTCTTGGGTGGGTCTAGATCTTCGTGGAGATCAATGCACTTTTTGATCTCCTTTTTAGTGGACAGTTTCCTTCATTTTTAAGGAAGGTTTTTAGCAGGATGGACGTGTTTCTCTGTCTATTCTGTATGTCAGAGACTGTAGTTTTTGTTTCATGTCTCGAAAGCATAAGTTAGTCCACATTGGAGCACCTGTGATGAGTCCTCAGGGCATTGTTTTTGAATACTTCAAGGCTCTTTTGCTCTGTGCTTGAGATACTGGTGAGAACAGGTGCGGCATACTCAACCGTTGACCTTATTGTTTGTATGTAGAAAGGTTCTGAGGGCGTGATATACTGCTCCCTGTTGTAGAGAGGGTGATCCTCCTCATGGCATTGTGTCTGCATTTGACTTTCTGCTTGAGTATTTTCAAGTTCTTTGGAGCGTGGGGAGAGTTCTTGTTTATGTTAACTCATAGGTACACAAAATTGCTACCCATTCAATGGGTTCACCCATGAGCTGTATTTCATTGGGTCTAGACTGTGTTTGTGGCCATTGCTTTTGTCTTTGCAGTGTTTGATTTTTAGAACCTAGGTCTTTGCATTTATTTTCAATTTGTTTTATTATTGCACTCTGCATGTTCTGGTGAGATCTGTGCTGTCTGTGCTGACTAGGCAGACATCATCTGCATAAATGAATATTTCAACTCCATTGGGTAGGGTGTTGTGGCTAATTTTTCCATTAAAACATTGAAAAGGAAGGGCTGAGTATGCCTCCTTGAGGTGTTCCATTCTCTAGACTGAGAAAGTCCGAGCTTGCTCCTTGGAAGGTGACTCTAGCCTGCCTTTGTTTTGCGTGTATCCTTTGGCCCATGCTAAAAGGTTGCCTTTACCGCCTTGTCAGCCAAGGGCTTCAAGGGATGGTAGCTGCACTGGCTAGTCATAGCTTTTTCTAAGTCCAGAAAAAAAACAATACTATTGCTTTCCTTCCGTTGATTGTGGACATGACATCTGCTAGGCATTCCTGTGTGCCTAGCACTTTTGTAGGCATATAGGCGATGGTGTAGAGTCCTGTTTTTCCATAAGCAGTCTGTTTAGCACCATTCTCTCTGCAGTCTTTTCTGTGCAACTGATGAGAGAGATGGGTCTGTAGGAGTTGGGTTCTTTGGGCTTTGGGAATCGGCTGTGTATTTTGTTTGGTTCCAATTTGTGTGGGTCTACTGCGTTCTGTGTATGTTCTATTGATATATGGAGATGAACTGTTTTGGCTGCCGTTCCCATGTTCTTCAGCATGCTATATGTGGATCCATGTCTGCTCCAGGGGCTGTGTCTGTTTCCCCGTTTTGAAGGGCTTTGCTCAGTTCCTTTAGTGTGAATGGAGTGTCTGTATCATCAGGATTGCAGACCGTGTTAATGACTCTCCATCTCCCTGGGGGGGTTTCTAGTGCACTTGCCTTTCTCTTGTGGTTTGTGGTAGGTGTGCCGATTTGGGTCCTGTCGGCAAAATGCTGTGCAAGTCTGTTTGCTTCAGCTTGAGGGTCAGGATGGCGTGGTTTGTGTTATCTTGGATTTTCCTGATATTTTGTTTGAACATTTGAACATTTTTTGCAATGGGAGTAGTCGGTGGTCTGTGAGCACCAGTTTTAAGCCAGGTTTCTTGCTTCACTTCTTTGGCAGTTTGTGTTGCATGGTTTTATAACTTCTCTTAGGAGAGCATGCATCTCATCAGTGGGATTGCGTCTGAAAGTTTTCTTGTCCTATTTACTCTTGAGTTCATTTCCTTTATTCTTGTGTTGTAGTACCAGCTGTCCTGTGGGGTTTGGTTAGTGGTAAAAGTTTTCTTAGGCATGGGGAGATGTTTGCTGCATTATGCAGGCTACTCCACAAAGTCCTCTTGAAGTGTGTTTATGTTTTGGCCGGAGTTTGGAGGTACTGTGTTGCCCACTCAGTCATTCGGTTTTTCAAAGTGGGCCCAGTTTTGCAGGTCCGGTCTCCATCCTGCTGGCGGGGGTGGTGGGGGAAGGGAGGGGGAAAAATTTTTGTTATTTTTTATGCTGGTTTCATTGCAAAGTGGTCGCTGGTTAGTATTGGGTGCACTTTCCATGCACATTCTTCTTTCAGGGTTTTGGATACGAAGCTCAGGTCCAGTCTACCTCCTCGGAGGTGAGTAGCTTCGTTTGTGTCATTTAGCAGTGCCACTCAGGAAATTCTTCCAGGAGCAGATGTAGTGTCTGCCTGCTGCATTTGTATTGTTGTGGGGATCGTAGGCATGGATGATGGCGCATTGAAGTCTCCTGCAAGAAGTGTTTTTTCTCTGGAGGCAGCACTGAAAGAGGTTTTCCTTTTCTCCTTCAAGATTTTGTCATGGCCTTTGTATATTGTTGTGAATGACCTAGTGAGGTATTTTCTAGCCTTATCTGGATGCTTAGCGTTTCAATGCCTTGCCACAGTCTATGTTTCTTATTTTCTCTGATGGAATTGGTTGCTTTCACCAGGGTGATTAAACCTCTGTTTTCATTTTTGTGTGGGGTTTTGTATACTGTGTATCCCTGAAAAGAGAATTTGTTGTTTCCTCTAACAAGCGTTTCCTGTAGGAGGACAACGTCATGTTTTTTCTACGAGCCCTGTGATTGCAGTGTCGTATTTGGTGTTGGCACTGTTTTATGTTCCATTGAAGGATTTTTAGGTTGAGGGTGTGTCTGTTTTCGTCATTTTGGGGTGTTGTTTGGGGGTTTTGATTGTTCTGCTCCATTTTAGTTTATCAATGATACCCAGTGTTTTCCTGAGGCTCTGCAGTAAAGTGTTGCTCTGGGAGTAAGTGGTGAAGAACTTGCGATACTACCGCTGCTATTTCCCTCTGAGTTCTTCACGTGTGAGGTTGTAGCTATGTTTGTTGGTGGGGGCTCTGGGCACTAACCTGACTACCGGTACGGTGTTACTCTCATGAACGGGGTGGGAGGAAGAGGGCATGTTGGAGGAATGGCTGGGGTGGGGATGGCAGTGGCTGTTTTGTGTGGAGTAGGTGGTAACAAAGGAAGTGGGTCTGGCATTTTGGGACCTGCGTGTTTCTCTGTGTGTACAGTGTGCCTTCTGTGAGTCTGGGGTCGCGGTTTTCGTGGGGCTTCGTTGGGGTTGCTTGCTGTTTCTGTGTCTGTGTAGGTGGCTGTGGTGTTGGTTTTTTGTGATTGTGGTCCTGTTTTATGTGTTTTGCTGGTAGTGTTGGGGTCTGTGTGATTGTGGTTGGGTTTGTGTGGGTGTTGTTGGATTGGGTGCTGCCATTGTTTGGCGAGAGCTCTTGGGTGTTCTTGCTGTGTGGTAGGTGGGTTGTGAGTGTGATGTGTATTGTGTGAGTTTTTGTGTTCTGTGGGTGGGAGGAGGAGAGCCTTTCATATTCCATATTCTTTTCAGTCTTTCCATGCAGCCCTTATACCATGCATGGGGTGTCCCTTGTGGCAGTTAGGGCATCTGGCTGTTGTTGCCCTTCCTCTTTTTGGCTTTTGGCTTGTCGATGCAGTCACTTGTTGGGTGTTTCCCACTGCAAACACCGCATATAGGCTTAGCTGTGCACCTCCTGCTGGTGTGGCCAAAATCGTTGGCACTTAAAGCATCTTAAAGGTTCAGCGTGAAAACCTCGTGTGGTATTTCCCCATGTCGGGATGTCTACGAAAGGGGGCCTTTTGCCTTGGAAAGTGACAAAGGACTTTCTTAGAAGGTTCTTTTGCCTTGTTTAGGCATCTTTCCCGCGTGTACTACTCCTGGGAGCTTCTTGATGGGTCGACTGGAAGGGATGTTGGGTATCCAGTATGATACCTTTTTCAGTTTTCTGGTGTGGGGTCTAAGTCTGGAAGTTTGTGGTTGCTTTTGAGTATGTCTGCAGATTCTTTGGTTTTCTGGGTGTGATAATAAACTGTCCTCGCTTGTTGGGTTTGGCTGTTATTTGTATTGTTTGGGGGTTTTGTGTTCAAGATCTTTAACCGCCGTATACGTCGTCTGATTGGGAGTGAGGATTAACCTTGAATTTGTGTAGTGGGGGAAATTCTTTAGAGATTGCGTGGGTCGATTTGAGTGTCGTCTTGTGATGTTGCAGGAGGTTGTGTGTGAGTGGGGTTAGGTGTCTTTCTCATTTTCCTTAATTTTTTTCGGTTGGGGGGGGGGGGCCAGCTACCTGGTAGTCATTGTCATCGTTTCCCATGTGTATCATAGTCATCAGAGCTGTCCATGGTGGGAATGGTAGGAGAGGTTGTTTATTTGTCCTGAGGGGGGGTGTCCATCTAGGGCTTTGGGAGAGTGAAGTCTTGGTCTTGAATCTTGGGCGAGTTGTCATCAGGGGAGCTGCCGCTGATCTGGTCCGTCTTCTAGCATCGTTGTCTTAGAGGGTGATGGTTTGTGTGGAGATGATGAGGGAGAGCGGGGTGAGGATGCCCATTTTTGAATGATCCAAGTAGAGAGAGAGGGTTTGTGAGGTGTAAATGTGTGTGTGTGAGTTGCCTGAAGGGCTTGGTTTTCAGTTACAATGAGTCTGGCTTTTGGAAGGCCGCCAGCCTATGGTTTCCTGTGGCTACTTGCAATATAGTTATTGCGACAGTAGGAAGATTTGTCTCTTGGTCTTGCTTCGTTGGAGTTTTTTAGACCTCAAAGGGCTACCAAATGTTTCACAGAGAGACGGTGTTAATAAGAGAAAAGTTATTTTTTTTGAGAAAAGGAGGAGTAATATTAAGTCTTCAAATGCTTATAAAGAGTGAGAGAGCTCTCTCAAATCTCTTATTCCTTGCAAGAAGCGCGCCGACTATAAAAGTCGGCAGGGCTAAAATGCAGGGAAAGTCTGCAGCAAGCTGATTGGCTGGTGGCCGAGAAGCACAAGCTTGAAACCTACAAAGAGCTTGAGGGTTTTTGTGCTAGCTTCTGATTGGGTCGTGGCTGCCGGTGGGAGGAGTCTGGGCGGAGCTGGGGCTGGAAGCGGGGCGGAGTCTAGGAGCGGTGTGGAGCGAGGTGTTGCTACCACGGATGCCGAGCAGCAAACTGATACAAATATTGAGCCTACATGCGTTTTTGTGACGTCCATGAGGACGGAAAGGTAGTACAATTGCCAGATACCTAGTTTTTTAAGTATTTACAAAAGACTATAGTGAAACATAAAATAAGACAAATAAAATAATATGTTAACAACAGAAATTAAAATAAAAAAGTTGAAAGTAAGTTATTATATACACATTATACATATATATTAATTACATATATGTTTAATTCACTGAAAAGTCAGTGTGCGCTCCTGTCCGCGTGTGGGGGCTTTGTCCCAAGCGGTTGAAGGGACTGCCTCCTACACAGGGCGGAATGATCGCTGCCTCACGTTGGATGTTAAGGCTGGGACGTTGCATTTGCGATGCTGACTGCTTCTGATATCAAATAAACGATTGTAGTTGCCTTCCTTGTGTATTATTTTGGTGTTTGTGAGAAGTTCTTGTAATGATTTTTTGGGTTTTTTATTGTGGGTATCCACAAAGTGCTGATGAATGGCTCCTGGTTTCTGTGGGCTGCATGATCGACGTTTTGAGTGTGGTGGTTGTGTGTCCGATATAGCATTTTTGGGGACTGACATTGCTCGTCAGCACAGACAAACTTGTATACTATATCAGATTAACCTCTTTCTCCGTCGATGGGGCCGTACTATTTTTCATTACCCAAAGAGGCCGTAAGGTTTGGTTTGCAGTAAAATCTTGCTGTTATTTTGTTATATGGCGCTAAGGGGGTGGTTCCTCTTCGCAGTATACCAAGGATGGCTTTCCTTTCATCTTCGTGGTGTTTGTTGTATGGTATCTGATGGTATATCACTATTTCTTTGTCTTTGTCTTGTGTGTTGTTCCTCGGGGTCGGATTATGGAAAGCCTCTAATCTCTTTTTTGACAACTTGCTGGATCATGTCATCTGGATATCCGTTATTTGTGAGCAGCTGTTGAACTCTGTTTTGATCTCTTCGTTAGTCGCTTCCACTGGAACAGTGTGTTTATGGCGCGTTTTATGTATGCATTTACCACAGATCGTTTATATGCATCAGGGCATTCTCCTCTACATTTAACATCTTCCAGCGTCTGTCTTTTTAGTGTATACGGTGGTATTGTATTTGTTTTTGTTCTTTTGGGTCACAAGTACGTCCAAGAAAAAGGGAGCATCTTCTCATCACTTCTTTCTACCGTAAAATTTAATGTAGAATTTGCTTGGTTTATTTTATTTACTAATTCTTCTATGTCATTGTCGCCCTTTGTTGTGATAAAGATTACATCATATCTCCCATAGATTCTGGGTTTTGGGTGTTCTTTAAATGTGACCTATTCTGTGTGTGCCATGTATGCGTTTGCGAAAAGAACCCCGAGGGGGGAACCCATTGCCACGCCGTCCTTTTGTCGATATATTTCGCCCCTATGTGAGAGGAATGGGGCTTCCTTTGTACATGCTTCAGCATCTCTTTTAAGATTTTTTCGGGGATCGGTAATGGTGGTTTCTCAGAGCGGTATATCTTGTCCATGATGATTTGTATTGTTTCATACACTGTACGTTTTAGTAAATAAACAATTTCAACGTCCAGGGATGCTATGTCTTCGTCGGGTGCGGTGCCTTGCAGTAGGTCGATGAATTCCCGTCGATGATTTTAGCGAGAACGTTGAGGGAATGTACGGCGTTATAAATTTCATTCAATTTCTTAGCCACTTATACATAGGAGATGTTTCATTTGGGATAATGGGCCGTAGCGGGGTTTCCCTGTTTGTGAATCTTGACTGTGCCGTAGCAGTATCCGGGCGCAAAGTCTCCGATGATTTTTGGAAAGCTTTACTGTTCTCTGCTCTTTGTTCGCTTTTTTCTGTTAGTCTCATCATTTTTCTTTTGAGGTCATTTGTGGGGGTCCTTTTTTAAGTGGCTGAAACTTATTATTATCACCCGACGAAGACATAGCATCCCTGGACTTGGAAAGTTTTATTTAACTAACGTACCAGTGGATGAAACAATACAAATCATCATGGACAAGATATACCGCTCTGAGAAACCACCATTACCGATCCCCGAAAAAATCTTAAAAGAGATTGCTGGAAGCATGTACAAAGGAAGCCCCATTCCTCTCACATAGGGGCGAAAATATATCGACAAAAGGACGGCGTGGCAATGGGTTCCCCCCCCCTCGGTGGGGGTTCTTTTCGCAAACGCATACATGGCAACAACACAGAAGAGGTCACATTTAAAAGAACACCCAAACCCAGAATCTATGGGAGATATATTGATGATATCTTTTATCACAACCAAAGGGCGACAATGACATAGAAGAAATTCTTAGTAATAAACTCCAAGCAAATTCTACATTAAAAAAAAAAATTTTACGGTAGAAGAAGTGATGAGAAGATGCTCCCTTTCTTGACTACTTGTGACCCAAAAGAACAACAAATACAATACACCCGTATACACCCTAAAAAGACAGATGCTGGAAGAGTTTAAATGCTAGAGGGAGAATGCCCTGATGCATATAAACGATCTGTGGTAAAAATGCATACATAAAAACGCGCCATAACACATGTTCCACGTGGAAAGCGACTAACGAAGAGATCAACAGAGTTCAACAGCTGCTCACAAATAACGGATATCCAGATGACATGATCCAGCAAGTTGTCAAAAAGAGATTAGAGGCTTTCCATAATCCGACCCCGAGGAACAACACACAAGACAAAGACAAAGAAAATATGATATACCATCAGATACCTACAACAAACAAACACCACGAAGATGAAAGGAAAGCCATCCTTGTATACTGCGAAGAGGAACCCACCCCCTTAGCGCCATATAACAAAAATAACAGCAAGGATTTACTGCAAACCAAACCTTACGGCCCTATCTTTGTAATGAAAAATAGTACGGCCCCATCGACGGAGAAAAGAGGGGTTTAAATCTGATATAGTATACAAGTTTGTCTGTGCTGACGAGCAATGTCAGTCCCCCCAAAATGCTATATCGGACACACAACCACCACACTCAAACGTCGCATGCAGGACCCACAGAAACCAAGGAGCCATTCATCAGCACTTTGTGGATACCCACAATAAAAAACCATCATTACAAGAACTTCTCACAAACACCAAAATAATACACAAGGAAGGCAACTACAATCGTTTATTGATATCAGAAGCAGTCAGCATCGCAATGCAACGTCCCAGCCTTAACATCCAACGTGAGGCAGACCGATCCTTGCCCTCGTGTAGGAGGCAGTCCTTCAACCGCGTGGGACAAAGCCCCCACACGCGGACAGGAGCGCACACTGACTTTCAGTGAATTAAACATATAGTAATTAATATATATTTATGTATAATGTGTATATAATAACTTACTTTCAACTTTTTTATTTAATTTCTGTTGTTAACATATTATTTATTTGTCTTATTTTATGTTTCACTATAGTCTTTTGTAAATACTTAAAACTAGGTATCTGGCAATTGTACTACCTTTCCGTCCTCATGACGTCCACAAAACGCATGTAGGCTCATATTTGTATCAGTACGCTTGAAAACGTCAATACGTATAGGTTGACGAACAGCTGTCGCGTGTAAAATACTCGAGTAAATGGAAGAACCCCATTATGTGTCCATTAGTAACCTGAACAATGAAGTAAAGAAAATAATTAGAAAATATGAAGCAATTTCAAAAAGCTGGTTAACATGTGAGAAAGCCATTCTATTCAAGGAATATATATATATATATATATATATATATATATATATATATATATATATATATATATATATATACATATATATATATATATATATATATATATATATATATATATATATATATATATATATATATATATATATATATATATATATATATATATATATATATATATATATATATACAAAACTAAACACTGAACATTAAAGTTTGCCTTGCATATGACTTAAAGGAGTTTGATAGAGAAATTAATGTGAATATATAGTTAACCCATAGTTACCAGCAAGTTGTGAAGGAAGTAATGAATAATACATGGAAGATACAGATCCACGTACAAGATAAATGCATATGATACCATACTAATATTAAAGATAACATGTCATACATAATGAGTGTTATATACTGTTAGTCATGACAATATATATTCAACAGAATGTACTGCCGTACGTCTGATGATTACATGACACAAGAATTACATTCTAAAAAGCATATATGGTTAAGAAGTAAAATGGTACCAAAAATGTGATAAGATAAAAGGTAACTGATTAAGAATAGGTGCTACCTGATTAGTATATACATGTATATAATGATTCAGGTATGATAATAGGTAGCTGATTAATATAAAAATAGATTCAGATAAGTGTGCACATCATATAGATTCCTGGTGCATACACGCACAGACATATTGATTCATTGTAGAACTTCAATTGATTATATTAGGTGCACTACCAGATATATTGAATGAAAAATGATAATTAAGCTTCTCATACTTTACATATGGAATGCAATGTCACGGGGGTTCGTGTCACACATTTAGCCGGCGTTCAAACCGCTTTTCACACAAAACAAAATTCCAAACAACTTCCCCCCTGAGTCAAATGAAATGGCCAGTTTCAAGTGGCTCTAAAGTCAAATGCCTTAAGGGCTAATGGGTAAGTGTCAGGACGGGGCACGACGTTCTGTTGATGATCCATTCTTGTTTGCCTCAACCTACGCCAAGCAAATACGTTAGCGGTGACCAGAACCATCACCAACACGCATGTCATAGCCAGCAGTGTGTAGAACCGTAGATCCTCGTCGAAAGGGTAAGCCCTTGAAGTGCGGTCCATACCAGACAGTTTGGATAGTTGATGGGCCACTTTCGCGTTGTATGGAAGGGGTAAAGCTGGGATGATGGTACTCAACCAAGAAAATTATGATGGTGCTTATTCCACGGACCGAGTAGTTTGGCGTGACTCCACTGCAGCCATCCGTAGCGACGAACATCCGTGAAGAGGCCGTTGATCCGTTCGGGCAAGCGACATGAAACCCTGCTCTGTCGTATCATATCCATGATCCGTTATTCAGCCTGTAAGCGAACTTATACTCGTCAAAAGGGTAAAGTTGTTTCAGACATCGTTCACGTGTGTGAGAGAGAGAGCCATTTAGCACTAGACCTAACTCGCATGAATCCCCCGATATATGGAGGAATTCAAAGGAGTCAGCTGTACAAACTTTATTACCCATGGGGAGGGCATCTGAACAGTGAGTGAACCTATCCAGGTCTCTGATAACCGTAAATGTTTCCTTATTAGGGGAAATCAATATGTATCCGTCAGATTAGATATTACTAGTAATGACTTATTCGTCATGAAAGTTAGGAAACGGTGCAATTTTTGTAAGAGTTGCCAGGCATCAGAAGAATTAAAAGGAATGTTAATCCTGATCCTGTAATTCTCAACACTTACTGATATTAAACTATAATAAAATTCTATCTTATGTGCATCTAACAAAGGAATATAACCAAGTTTCTCTCGTCCGTTCTCTAAAGTTAATGTTAAATCTTTGATAGGCAAAAGATGTGGCGACAGAACACCCTTTGTAGCTAGCGTGATAGTTTCCACATAGTCTTTTGATTTTTCAATAAAATGTGAAATTTTTGTACAGATATGGTCTACCTTAGAACTGTAATATGCTAATGTTGCCAGCAGGTGTTGCATACCCATCATCTGATTGATATTACTGGAATGTTCATTCACCAATGTTGATTAATTGATGATAATTGTTTACGAAGTTCGGAAAAACAAAAAACTAATTCCTTTTCATGTTGCAAAAATTCAATCTCTTATTCTGATCATTAATCTTAAGACGATTTGAAATTCCCAAGCCTAAACTTGCAACAGACCCAAAGATGTTGAGCGCCGCAAATATAAACGGGTTACGTCTTTCTAGGCTACTGTGTCTCACGGCACATAAGCAGATCAAGAGCCAAACATTCTGCTTCAGCAGTTTTGTTTTGCAAGTCGAATGATAACATTTCTGCAACACTTTGTGCTAGCGAAGTCTCTGGATAAAAGGAAAATGACGTTGGTGTAACTGATTCAATGATTCGGCAAACCGCAACAAGTCACTTTTTAGGTTAATGACATTATCTTCTGGCAGGAAAATCGCTCACAAATCAACTTCTAGAACTATATTGCTTGCTGAAATGAAAACGTCCTCTGTTCTTTCAATTATAAAGCCATGTGTAAAATGTATATTTTTTGTCTTAGCACTCTTCCCACACAACAAGAATGTCTGAACAAACAGTACCAATCCGAACAATATAAGCTTCATGTTGGAAACCTACAATTAGTGATATATGTAATTACTCATGTTTGAATTAGCACATACTTTTATCATGGAAGTTTCATAGATACTTTTTACTAGTTATGTTTCATATATAGGCATACATAAATTCTTCTCTTCTCTCTCTCTCTTTCTTTCTACCCCTTTTCCTTAACTGCGAACATGAGCCAACGGTATTGTTCTTATGTCAGTAGGTTGGGATATGTTTTGAACTTTTAGTCTGTTGGCCGTTAATATTTCTAAAATGATAAACGGGCCTCCAAACTTAGGTGTTAGCTTGTAGTTCAAACCCTTGCAAACATATGCTTGTATATATATTTGATCGGCTACTGTATATGATTTAGTTGGCTTAGCAATTTTATCATGATTTCTTTTCACTTTGATTTGTGATTATTCTAAATTCTTGGGAAGATATTATATCGGCTCTCACTTGCTTCCATAACATCCCCGTAGGGGATTTGATAAATTGTGGTAGGTGTGAATACATGGAAAGGTGTCCTAGCTGGGGTACCGTACAATGCCTCGTGCGGCGACATTTTGATAGATACATGATATGAATGGTTAAGAGTACTTAGAAACCGCTGGTATGGCAATATCCTGGATCCATTCCACCAAGTGTAACTCGTAGGACATTTGACACCTTCCTATTTATCCTCTCAACTAATCCATTAGACTCTGGGTGATAAATCATGGTATTGATTTTCTTAATGCAAAGGAATTCACACAACGAGTTAGGGAAATGATTATTGAATTCTCCACCCGAGTCAGAGATTATCATGTGTGGAATTCCATATTTACAAATGTAGCACTCGTAAAATTCCTAGCGCATTCAATTGCGGTTTTAGTTTTTTAGTGCTATCAACTTCTGTATATCGAGTCAAGGCATCTATTAATACTAAGAGTTGCTTATTTCCTTGGTCAGGCTCGTAAAACCCTGTTAATAAATCTAAGTGTACTCTCTTTCAAAGGGTTAGTGGACACGGGATAGGCGCCCAAGCTGACAGGTGTCTTAGTGTGCCCTTTGTTTTTCACGACAAATGTGACAATTAGCT
The DNA here is from genome assembly GCF_015104395.2 of Macrobrachium nipponense. Taxonomy (NCBI): domain Eukaryota; kingdom Metazoa; phylum Arthropoda; class Malacostraca; order Decapoda; family Palaemonidae; genus Macrobrachium; species Macrobrachium nipponense. The sequence continues at coordinate 35,593,642 of NC_061090.1, forward strand.
ATGTGTTTTATTTTATATCTGTAAGCATCGTATGCTAATAAAATAGTGATTTGGCTTTCTGTGACATGATAGAGAACCCTGGATGACCATGTAATGGATTGGAATGCAACCAGTTTAAGACGATTGGTATAAGCGAGATTGGAACCACTACTATCCTAGTCATTAGTCACCTGCGGGGTTCTGCGAGTTTTGCTTGTCACGTATCTACACAGAATATTATCCTTAATTATATAATTCTGCTGCATATACTTCACATATTCCTTTTCTTTAGGATTGCCGTTCAAAGCATCTATTATTTTCTTTAACTGCTGATCTTTTCTTTGTTCAGTCTGTACTAGTTCAGCGCTCCAACCCAGGTCTTCCTGTTTTAACAAGAGGCACGGATGTTGATATATCTACTGGTTCAGCTAATGGCTCCATACAAGAAGGCGCGGGGTTGCGTGATAATGCGTCAGCAATGATATTTGCTTTCCCAGGTAGATATCCTATCCTTGCGCCAAAGTCTTGAATGATCATATGCCACCGAGTTCTTTTGGGACTGTGACTAAAGCCTTTAAAGAAGTCAGTGAGGGGCTTATGGTCAGTTAGAACCTTGACAGGATAGCCGAATATTATGAACTTAAAATGCACTAGTGAGTTAACAATAGCTAGCTCTTCCTTGTCTATTATGCATATTTACTTTCAGAATGTCTCAGTTTACGTGAATAAAAAGCTATAGGAAAGAACTGTTTGTCATATTGCTGAAGCAATACCCCTCCTACCCCTTGGTCTGAGGCATCAGGGAATTTTAAGATAGGTGAATTGCATAATTCCTCTTTCAAGGTATCGAACGCCTGTTGATGCTTTCCAGACCATATAAAATCTACGCCCTTCTTCGTAAGATCGGTTAGAGGAGCGGCTATAATTGAGTAATTGCGTATAAAACGCTAGTATTACCCACTACAGCCTAAAAATTGCTGTATCCCCTTGATGTTAGTAGGTATCGGAAAGTTACGGATAGCCGACACCTTATTGTGGACTACCTTAAGACCTTGACTAGACACCGTAAAACCTAAATAGACTAGTTCTGTTTTGAAAAACTCACACTTAGTTATCTTCACTCTTAAATTATCTTGCCTTAGTCTCTGTAGCACTAGCTCAAGTTTGCGTAAAATTAAGAATATTTTTCTTGTCTCTGTCTGAATACAGATTAAGTGCTGTAACTTTATTTTCTTTAGAGAAATATTTGGTTACGAAAGAGAAATCTAATGTTAATTCTCAAGTCGTCAATGGTTTAAAGTGATGTTATGCTTAGGTTATGCACTGAATTTGTTTATATAATGAAGAATATTTTTTCTCAAAACGAAATTATAGATAGAACTTTTTTAATAAAAAGAATAATATTCCACATAAGAATTTCCATTATATTTCACATCTAGGTTTATCCGAAGTGATATATTTTTAGTTGTCATTAAATCAATTTGAACTATGGTTAATGTTCGAAGTAAATTGTTAGCATAAATATTAAACTCCATAATCTTAAATTTTCTTATCACTGAAACACTAATGTGTAAAGTTCAGATTTAATTAGAAAATGTCAATAATAAAAACAACTTCCTTTTCAAATATTTTTGTGAACATTTTTCCATCGCGATTTTGACCCAATTTTATTTGTTAACTTTTGTTTAATATTTTTGTCACATTGGTGTTAACTGATCTTATGAAAAAGGGGACAAAAGACTACCTCAGATAGACATAGAGAGAGAGAGAGAGAGAGAGAGAGAGAGAGAGAGAGAGAGAGAGAGAGAGTATAAAACATATTCATCAAATTCGATGCATCTATCAACCAGAGCTATTCAGAATAGCTGACAACAGATATTTCATTATTCTAACCGAGCGACCAGACAGATTTAACTGTTTATATGTAAGTTATCACATTTTGCGAGACAGGAAGCGACATCTAAATAAATATGTGACAAAAAAAAACATCTTGGGGAAGTTAAGAATAGAGTCGTGTTAAACGTTTTTCCTTTTCAGAGAGAAAAAGGGACACTTATAGGATGAAAACGCTAAGTTAATCTGTAAATGTACATAATTTCAAATTAAATTGACACATACAGAATGAACACACATAATGATTCTGTAAATGTAGATATTTAAAATTAAATTAGCACTTACAGGATGAACAAACAAAATGATTCTGTAAATGTACATATTTCAAATTAAATTAACACATGCAGAATGAACACAGAAAATGATTCTGTAAATGTACATATTTTAAATAAATGCAGAATAAACACACAAGAGGATTCTGTAAATGTAAATAATTTCAAATTAAATTGCCATACAAAATGAGCACACAAAATGATTCTGTAAATGTACATATTTCAAATTAAATTGACACATACAGAATGAACACAGAAAAGGATTCTGTAAATGTACATATTTAAAATTAAATTAGCAACCATAAATCATGAAGATAAATTCAAATGTCTTATACTGGGTAATTTATACTATATAACCGAGTCGAACACAATCTTAGGTATGGAGCGAGTTCGAGTGAGGAAATAAAAAAAAACCCTACGAATTAATAGCTGTCTTAGGAAACACTCGGTTATATCTTTCTCAAAAATATCGTTTATTTTCTGGTTCGCTTAAGATCTCTGGTAGCAACTGATTTTACTGCATATATTTCAGAAATGAAGAAATCATCGCATTCCTATTAAGCAGCCTGGAACTCTCATATTTTGCTTTTCTGTCTCTCATACTCTTTCTCCCTTGCCTAAGCCCTATCTTATTCCTTCGCACATTTCCCGTCTTATCGGAACTGTGCTAGTAAAGGACTCTAGGTACTCCGTCTCGTTAGTTTATTTGATTCAAATAAATAACTAAGAATATATATATATATATATATATATATATATATATATATATATATATATATATAATATATATATATATATATATAATATATATATATATATATATATATATATATATATATATATATATATATATATATATATATATATATATATATATATATGTATATATGTATATATGATATGTATATAATATATATATATATATATATATATATATATATATATATATATATATATATATATATATATATATATATATATATATATATATATATATATATATATATATATATATATATAGTGCATATATATATATATTGATATATATATATATATATATATATATATATATATAAATATATATATATATATATATATATATAATATATATATATATATATATATATATATATATATATATATATATATATATATATATATATATATATATATATATATATATATGAGTTTTGATTTAGAACTGGGGACCCACACACATATGTTTTTTTTTTAATAAATGGTACCAGGTTATATAAAATAATTTACCAATGTTGAAGAATGACGTACTCTCATTAGCATAACCCCTCAAAATAGCAGTAATCGTCTCGAAACGATGGACAAAAAGAGAAGCCGTTTGAAGTTTAGATAATAAAGGAAAACAGAAAATGACTATTTAATTCAAAGAGAGAGATGAAAAAACCAAAATGATTTTCTTAGAAAACCCCACGATATTCTGTTCTTCCAGATCAAAAGTCCAGTCCACACCCAAAATAAAGGGGGGACTTTCTTTGGGAATTCTTTTGGGAATTCTATGGGAATAATGCCGATTCCCTCTCTCCAAACGAAAGGGGGAAACGTCCCAAGGGAGATCGCTCAGGCGTGGAAGAGAGGATTAGTTTTATTTTTTACTTATTTATTTATTTTTTTTATTTTTTAGGATTCGAGAATGGAAAAGTACGCCAGAAGGAATCTGTCTTTAGTTGAGCTCTGTGGTGGTAACGACAGCAGGGAAGGTTTATCATTATTAATCATTTAAACTTGCTTGCATAAAAAAAAATTACGTTGCTCTATGGCTTTCGTTTCATGCACATTAAAAAAAGTTTGCCTTTTCTTTGTTTCTTTTTATAATTCATGAATTTACAATAAAAATAAGTAATATGAAGTAAGGTACAATGTAACCATTACCACATACATATTGATTCCTGGATTGGACCAAGACATCCAAAATACGCCAAATGAAGAAAAAAAAAAGAAACTAAAATAATAATTCCTAAATTCTTCTCTCTATTCAGTTGCTCATCCAGATACAATAAAAGACTCCAGAGAAGAAATATTGCCTTCCAGAGAAAAGTTTCTCCATTTGCAAACTGGAAGCAAGATTTGAGAAGGAATTATACCCAATTAACATCTCTGTTCCCTAAGGAAGAAGTATGTTATCCTCTTTCCTTGTTTTATCAGATTTAGAGAGAGAGAGAGAGAGAGAGAGAGAGAGAGAGAGAGAGAGAGAGAGAATTACTAGTAAATTCTACTCCCGTGTGAGAGAAAGTTAAATAGGAGAGATAAACAGATACATTGAGAGAGGAGAGAGAGAGAGAGAGAGAGAGAGAGAGAGAGAGAGAGAGAGAGAATTACTAGTAAATTCCACTCTCGTTTGAAAGAAGTTTAAATCCATCAATATTCAAAAGTGAAACACACACACACACACACACACACACACACAGAGAGAGAGAGAGAGAGAGAGAGAGAGAGAGAGAGAGAGAGAGAGAGAGAAATTTTGTTTAGAAAGAACTTTTAATTCATTTGACTCCAATAACTTAAAATTCCAAAAGAAAAATAGCAACACATATTCTGCATCAAATCTATTTTGGTTCGAAAACCGTAACCCTCGTGTGAGAATAATATTGAAACGACCTTTTCATTTACGCATGAAAAAAAAAATCGCCTGGGAATTCACTGTACATTGAGACAGAGAGAACATCAATTATTGAAACAGTGAACGTGTAGGGAAGGACTGACAACCTAAGGTAAGTAAAATTGAATGCTCCAATGAATCCGAAATTTTACGGAGCTAACCCGAGTACCATAATGTATAACTAAACGTATGGGATTATTTTGAGCCAAGGAACTCTTCTTCTGTATTGAATTATCGAATTATTAAGGTCATATATCATATATTTTATTCAATAAGTATTACTATGTATGTTATCATTGACTTTGCACGGTATGTGATAAACATTACTGAATAAAATATATCATAATTCAATCGGTAAGTATTATTGTATAATGTTATCACTTATATAGTAAACTTAATGGAATAAAGTATGTCATTAACATATGAGCAGTAATTCTACCGTTATATGAAACATTAATTTACCTTGAAGTCTGGCGAAAAATTTGTCTTAGAAATTATGGTTTGAATATTCAAAATGTAAAAATGAAATCATCCCCTAAAGCTCGTACAATATGCTATATATATAATATTACGAAACACAACAATATATAACATTTCTTTGGATTTAATTTCCAAGAAAAAAGCCATGAACTTTCGATAAGAGAAAACTAAATAGGTGAAAGGGAAAAAATGTCTGAGCAAAAACACAAAATGCGTTTCCCCTCGGCTGGTCTGGGTGAAAGGAGAAAGAGTGTCTATTTCATCACCAGTTGAGAAATAGTTGTCTGAGCAAAACACGAAATGTGTTTCCCCTTTGCTGGTCTGGTCACGCATAGAACATTCACAAATAACATAAGGAGGAGTAAGAGGGAAAAGCATAAATGCGTGTGAGGGGAGATCGCCCAGAGTACACAGCAGAGAGGCTAAAGACGGTAAACACCCGGAAAATCAACTAACAGGAGTCGATGAAATACCACGACAACCTTATGCGAATCAGGTGAGGTGTGATCAAGTCGTAGATACGTTGGTTCGAATGAAAATGAGTTGATGAATGAGTTCCTATACAATGAAATACTTTACTGATTTACCTTGACACTTAAACTTCAATCTATGGATTTAAAAAAAAAATGAATGAACTGAGGAAGAGTTACACCAGGATTACAGCTGTTATGGATTACAGCAGGATTAAAGCTGTTATGGATTACAGAAGGATTACAGATGTTATGAATTCCAGCAGGAGTTACCTATGTTATGAATTACAACAGGTTAAAGCTGTTATGGATTTCAGGATTGAATCTGTTATGAATTTAAACTAGGCGAAAACTGTTATGAATTACAGCAGGATTACAGATATTATGGATTGCAGCTGGAATAAAGCTGTTATGGATTACAACAAAATTAAAGACTGTTATGAATTACAGCAGGATTAAAGCTGTTATGAATAGCTGTTATGGATGACAACAGATTAAAGCTTCCATGGATTAGTTCTAGGGATTTTGTAATTTATTACGGAAGGATTAAAGATATGAATTACAGCAGGATTATAGTTGTTATGGATTACAGCAGATTAAAGCTTCTATGGATTAATTCTAAGGATTTTTAAAATTATATCTATTGCAGCAGGATTAAAGCTGTTATGGTCCCTGGAGACAACCTTTCACGGGGACGTTATGCAAAAATGTCAGAACGAAATGAAAACTATTTTGTTTTTCTTCATATCCCGAATCTCGGTTTTTTTGTTTTGCCACCTTCAGCAAACATGCAATTAAATGATATTAGCAATAATCCGAAAACAACGACTGGCCAATTTTCCTCAGCAAACACAATGCAAGCTAGCAATATGTGATTCTGAATCTTTTTTTTTCTTTTTTTATTTTCTTAAACCTTCAACAAAAGGTACAGCTAACATTATATAGAATAAAAAAAAACTATTTTGCTCTTTTCACTTGCCTTTATACGGATTTGTTAAACCAACACTTATTGTAGAACACAATTAGCCACACATATAACGGTTTAAAAACATAGTTTAAATGTGTAGCAGGTAGAAGCATTTTATTTTAACACACAGGATATTTATGTATCATTATGTGCGATTGTACTAATATACAATTACACCCACATGTACACAAATACCCTTCAATATAGAATTCACTTTCCTCTAGGAATAAATTAGGCCAAAAGGGAATTTTCTATGAGTATAGCTCTTCATCTTTATTAAAACTGAAATGCTTAGGTTCGAATCCCTGCCGGGGCAGAAGCACTCGTTAATTATGATTCCCGTTGGGTTTAAATTATTTCCTAAGTGAAGAGGATTTGATATTGAGAGGAATTCGTGGCTTAATATTTGAGTATAAAAATTCCGTAATAAATAATTATTAAACTCATTTAATATGCATACATACATAAATATATGCGCACATATATACAGGCAAAATCCACGAAGGAAAGTGAAACAATGGAGTACCGCAGATTTAGTTAAACATACATACATACATACTTGTAAATAAATTCTTCTGTTAAAGCAGAATACGTTTCAAGTAAAAAAAAGACCCATTAAAACACTATCTTAAAGCTAAGGACTATGTTTCGGTGGGCTTACTTCTAACCTTATCAAGCAAGGGTGGAAGTAAATCCACCGAAATAAAAAACAGCATACACACATACATACATACATACATACATACATACATACATACATTCATACGCGAACGCGTATACCTAAAGCACACGAAGCTAAGTAAAAAGATCGATCATTCGATGCTGAGTGTCTTCAGTGCTTAAATTTCCCAGGAGTGTCTTATCTGAGACTTCATTTCCGTTTGCATGGAAAGAATTTTACATCCCGCCCCCCCCCCCATCTCTCTCTCTCTCTCTCTCTCCTCTCTCTCTCTCTCTCTCTCTCTCTCTCTGGACCAGAAACTCGAGAAGGAAATCTTTTGGCGAGGAACAATAATGTTGCAAAGTTTTAAGAGGAGGAAATATGTTGAATTTCTTTTTCAGTATTGAAAATTTAAGTATTTAAATACAGAACTACTCTTAGATAAATGAATGACTCAATTTACACCCCAATAAAGCAAGCAAGGAGTAGATGAAAACAATAATAAAAGAATGCATTATTTTATAGCTGTTAAACTATTATTTGGAGATTATAGTCATTGCCATAATATGTATGGATGTGCTTTATATTTTGGAAGTAATCTGCCAGATACGAAATTTTGCATTTTGGATTCCCTTTATTTCCTTACTTTTACTGAGGCTTCGTTCTTATCAATAATGCATTTATTGTTTATACCCATATCTGATTTTGAAATGTTAAAAACAAAGATTTATAAAAAAAATAAATATTTACGAATAATAATTCATCGAACCATCATTGATTGAGTAACCTGTAAAAAATCAATGTCCTTAAAAGAAACCTGAATGAGAGAGAATGGATATCATTCACACTTAAAAAATCCTTCATCTTAATAAATAAATAAAAAAATTATAATATGAATCTCATCTTCACATGTCCTCTCTCTCTCTCTCTCTCTCTCTCTCTCTCTCTCTCTTTGGATCCATGTGCGTCACCGAGGCCATACTTTCGAAAAGTGAAATGATAAAAACTTTCAATCGTATGTAAATTTCTCTTGTGAGTTTTAATACGTTATAAAGAGTCCGTCCCTCCCCCCCCCCCCCCCTCCTCTCTCTCTCTCTCTCTCTCTCTCTCTCTCTTCTCTATTGTTAGGTAAAGAGGGTATAAAACCATCGGGTATCGCTTTATAGTTTAATAAGGGCGAATAAACACTTTGGTTTATTATCCATGTGACGTTTCAGCCAAATAACAGGAAATCTCTCTCTCTCTCTCCGTGGCTTCTTTATCTCACTTGCCAAATTGTGACATAATTTCCTTCTATTTTTGGTGTGGGTGCGTACTGGTGGAATTCACAATTATCTATTACAGTTCCATACGAACTTGTTTTAGTATCATTCATTTGTCTCTCGTCTCAATGGATCTTTTATCCTTTATGTTTTGATAAATATTGACACGAATTCCCCATTCCTTATTTCAACAACACATTCGCCCCCTCATCTTAAATTGCCGTGATAAGTAACACTGGCGTCATTTATTCATTCGAGGGAAAACGGAGCCAACAGAGGGATATATACCTCACGAGAACCCTATACGGTCTCTCTCTCTCTCTCTCTCTCTCTCTCTCTCTCTCTCTCTCTCTCCTCTGTCACTCGAGTCAATGCAGTCAAACAAAGGACCGTCTCATAACCCGCCATATAATGATTCCCAGAAACGCATTTCGAAAAGAGACATCTTCTGAGGAAACATGAATACGTGCTTATCTAATTGCTAATTTTTATTTATTATTTTTCCCCCTTTTTTAATTGGTAGAGTCTCTTCTTTCTGTATTTCCATTTGCATCGTCTAACCTCTTCCTAATGAGCACCTTAATATTCTTTGGAAGCTTGATTTTGAAGTCAGTGGTCCCCTTTTATGGGTTTGTTCCATATGAATAGGTTTCAGATTCTGAATGATGATAATCATAATAATAATA
>NC_061090.1:35607943-35630443 GCF_015104395.2 Macrobrachium nipponense
TTAATTCTATGACATTATGGTCTGAAATACTCGCATTATAAACTATTATTTCTTTAACATAATTCATCTTGTTCACAATACTTAGGTCTAAAGTATTTTCCTTTCTTGTTGGCAGGTGATTTATTGTTGAATGTTGTATTCTAGTAGCATATCTAATAGCTTTTCAAATTGCCTCTTATCTTCTGCACTACTATTACTCTCTTTTTTATATGTATAAGTACAACCACAATCTCCTATTCGTTCTTTCCATTCTACGAAAGGAAAGTTGAAGTCACCAGATAGGAGAATAGTCCAGTCCTTGTGATTTCTACATATATCATCCAATTTTTCAATTATTAAGTCAAACTCTTTAGTATTAGGAGGTCTATATATTACTATGTTCATTAATTTTTCAGATTCAAATTCTACCGCTATTAGTTCACATTCTGAGTTACTATATTTCTCATATATTTTCCTTGTTTTTTGTCTTTCCCATATATTGCGGTTCCCCCTTGATTCCTATTTTTTCTATCTGATCTATAAGTTTGGAACCCTTTATTTGATCATCATTCCCAGTCTCTTGGAATACCAGGTTTCACTTTATATTCATTATATCTATTTTCTTTTCAATTTGGGTTAGTTCTTCTAAGTACTCTATTTTCTTTTTGAGTTACTCGTAACTAAACCTGCGCATTCATCACTATGATGGTTTGCGTGTTTTCTCCTTCATTTAATATTGGTAGTAATAAGGATTTCCCAGAGAGAGAGAGAGAGAGAGAGAGAGAGATCAAGGATGGAAACGTCTGCACAACAAGCCGATGAGAGTAAAGAGAAGATCCACTATGGAAGGTCTACTAAATTGCTTGAGACAGAGAGAGAGAGAGAGAGAGAGAGAGAGAGAGAGAGAGAGATCCAGTATGGTGACTCCACAACATTGAGAGAGAGAGAGAGAGAGAGAGAGAGAGAGAGAGAGAGAGAGAGAGAGAGATTATGAGCAGAGAGAGAGAGAGAGAGAGAGAGAGAGAGAGAGAGAGAAGAGAGAGAGAGAGAGAGAGAGAGAGAGAGATTATATAAGTAAACATCAATTTTCAGATTATCTCAGCTAAGAAGACACGGACCATCTGTGCAATAACAGACATTGTCAAACTATTGAATGAAGACCCCTGTGTCCTGTACAATAAGAAAAAAAAATGTACAATAAAAAACTAAAAAAATAAAACAAATCTTAAAACTAAAATGGACCGACAGATCAGAACTTCGAATATAAATATAAATCAATTCCGCGCAGAATGACAGCAGCAGGAAGCCACCAGCCTCCTATTTTTCTTTGCGGAGAGCTTACTGGCATCCATCTCCGTGACAAAGGGACTGATCTAAGCAAGACGGACACACGCGGCCAAGTCAAGGAAAACCTTGATCCATGTTTTTGAGATGGATCGCAAAAGTGACACAGTCGTACGTTATCTCTAGATCTTGCGAGAATGAGAGAGACTTCGAAACTTGGACCTAGAGAAGGGAAAACAATGGTTGTATCCGATTTTTTTTTTTTAAAGGAGAGATTTACGGCAGATCGTAAACAACGAATGGCGTTTTCCTACAACTGGTGGGTATGTTTATGTGATTTTCCAAGGAGTTAGCAACCCCAATTGGAAAAGTAGAACGCTACGAGCTACACGGACCCAAACATACGAAAACAGCCCAATGCAGAATAAGAAATACACAATTCAGAATAAACTACGAAAAAATGAATTTACTAACAAAGAAAAATGAATAAAATGAAAGGATAAAAACAAGCTAATAAAAACTGATAACTTATGAAGCAGGGCTTTTAGAAATGTTAAAGTAAATACATTTGCACCAAGATTAAAATGCCGTAGCTTTAACGACAATTATGAGATTAACGAATAATTTTTTTTAACTAACCTTTACTACAACATTTCTGTTATTATTGAGCACTGAATGCTCTCTCTCTCTCTCTCTCTCTCTCTCTCTCTTTATTTTATCAACTATTCATGGATGGGTGAGAAACAATAACATCCGGTGATTATAAGAAGAGACTGGATTACAATAGTAAACCCTCCATTTTGCTTATCCGTAACAAATAAGAAATAAACAAATAAATAAAGAAATAAATAAATAAAAAACTGAAATGTCTATATGATAAAGGGGTTATTATTATTATTATTATTATTGTACTTAGGAAGCAGACCCTCTCTCAAGCATACTTTATTAAAAGTAATGGCTACTTCAGCAGCATTACACTTGTAGAGATTCTTCTCTATTTTTGCGAATAGCGGCTTTTTCAGTGCTACTTAAACAGGCTAGTAGAGCGCCTATAGAGGTCATGGTAAAATACAGGGTCAAAATAGGTATATATTTGAATTTTACAGATAAACTATGATACCATAGTCATCAAAGTCATTAACGATTCTCTCTCTCTCTCTCTCTTTCTTAAAGCGAGCTTTCGTCTGGAGCTGCCAGACATCCTCGGGCTGGGAAGCTGAGGGTGGACTGATCTTGGTGCGGTGTCCGTCCTCCTCCTATATCTGTGGTTGACAGCAAGGGTCTGCCCCATGCTTGTCTCCTATTGGCTGGTGGCGGTGAGTCTTGTTTTCATTGGCTGCCTGAGCCAGGTCTCAAGCCACTTTCCTCGAGCCGATGGTTGCGTTGCAGCATATCCTGCAGCCGTCTGGACCTCCTAAGCGGCGCTGTAACATTGATGGGCGTGCGCTACGCTGTGGGACGTCACGGCTACTTTGATTTCCATCGGCTGCAGGAGTACCTCGTTCGGGGGCGTTGTCATCCATAGAGTTGTCATGATCGGTGTGTCCATTGTTAGTGGCAGGTCTTCTCATACTCGTAGGGAGGAGAAAATTCTTCCTGCGTCGTATTCAGTGAAGGTTTTATTTGCTGGATGAGGAGCGCCTCCAGCAGGCGCAACCGACGGGCATCAGGGGCCTTCCCGAGATCTTCGTGTTCTTTATGATGACATCTCGGGAGATGGCCTCTTGATGGTTTGGTGGGCGGGCTGATTCTTTATAGCCCCCCTCTTGGGCGTGGCACGAGAGTCTCTTTCGACAGTCGCATGGTAGTCATACCTACGTAGGCGCCGCTGCATTCGCGGACTGGGCATGTAATACTGGTACCACTACATGCGTCTGCTTCAGGGGTTCTCGTACCTGTGGAGAGGGGTTATTTTTTTCATAATAAGATCGCGCGTCCTCCGATTCTGGAATAATATGATTAAGTCGATATTCTTGGTGTCGTCAGTCGGGGATACATTATGAGAAATAATTTTCTTGATGGCGTCCTCTTCTTCACGGTAATGGGAACTCATGAAGGCTTGTAGTACAGCTGTACTACAAAGCCTTCATGAGTTCCCATTACCGTGAGAAGAGGACGCCATCAAGAAAATTATTTCTCATAATGTATCCCCGACTGACGACACCAAGAAGAATATCGAACTTAATCATATATTACCAGAATCGGAGGAGCGCGATCTTATTATGAAAAATAACCCCCTCTCCACAGGTACGAGAACCCCTGAAGCAGACGCAATGTAGTGTACCAGTATACATGCCCAGTCCGCGAATGCAGCGGCGCCTACGTAGGTTATGACTACCATGCGACTGTCGAAGAGACTCTCGTGCCACGCCCAAGAGGGGGCTATAAAGAATCACGCCCGCACCAAACATCACGAGGCCATCTCCCGAGATGTCATCATAAAGAACACGAAGATCATGGGGGGGCGAAGGCCCCTGATGCCCGTCGGTTGCGCCTGCTGGAGGCGCTCCTCATCCAGCAAATAAAACCTTCACTGAATACGACGCAGGAAGAATTTCTCCTCCCTACGAGTATGAGAAGACCTGCCACTAACAATGACACCACCGATCATGGACAACTCTATGGATGACAACGCCCCCGAACGAGGTACTCCTGCAGCCGTATGGAAATCAAAGTAGCCGTGACGTCCCACAGCGTAGCGCAACGCCCATCAATGTTACAGCGCCGCTTAGGAGGTCCAGACGGCTGCAGGATATGCTGCAACGCAACCATCGGCTCGAGGAAAGTGGCTTGAGACCTGGCTCAGGCAGCCAATGAAAACAAGACTCACCGCCCACCAGCCAATAGGAGACAAGCAGGGGCAGACCCCTTGCTGTCAACCACAGATATAAGGAGGACGGACACCGCACCAAGATCAGTCCACCCTCAGCTTCCCAGCCCGAGGATGTCTGGCAGCTCCAGACGAAAGCTCGCTTTAAGAAAGAGAGAGAGAGAGAGAGAGAGATGAGAATCGTTAATGACTTTGATGACTATGGTATCATAGTTTATCTGTAAAATTCAAATATATACACCTATTTTGACCCTGTATTTTACCATGACCTCTATAGGCGCTCTACTAGCCTGTTTAAGTAGCACTGAAAAAGCCGCTATTCGCAAAATAGAGAAGAATCTCTACAAGTGTAATGCTGCTGAAGTAGCCATTACTTTTAAATAAAGTATATTATGTATTAGTATTATTATTATTATTATTATTAGTTATTATTATTATTGTTTTATTATTATTATTCCAATAAATAAAATTTTTTAATGAAAACCAATAATTTCACATCACAGGAAACACCAAAGGGGGCACTGGCGTGAAATTCAAGCCTCCAAAGAATGTTGGTTTCGAACTCCCACACTGCAGCAGTAACTGATCATGATACAGAGACCCAATGATATTCCATCGCCTTGGGGGACCGCCCCCCCCCCCCCCCCCCCCTCCGATTGTCATTTACGACACAACCCACTATACCAGTCGACCAGAAGGGCTTTGTGTGATATTAAAAACAGATTACCTCAACGAAAACATTTCAAATGACAGGGGTCAGATAATTCCCATGATAACTTGTGTCTCTCATAGAGAATATGATTAGTTCCGCCAGGGAACGTTATTTGCTGCCAAAAAGGTTTTGATATTGGCTGGCATTCTCTGAGGAATGACCACTTTACGAGTAATCACGGTAAAAGACTTCATGTCGAATGAGCGAGTGAATGGCAATAGCTGGGTATAAAGTTGTCTAAGCTTTTGTTTAGTGAGGGAATATGTTAACCGTAATTCGGATCTGCATGTATATATTTAGATATATATACATATATATATATAATATATATATATATATATATATATATAAAATATATATATATATATATATATATATATACCTATATATATACACACACACACACACACACACACACACACACACACATATATATATATATATATATATATATATATATATATATATATATATATATATATATATATATATATATATATGTGTGTGTGTGTGTGTGTGTGTGTATCGAATGCTTTATTCGAACATGTGAGAGATTTAGATCATCATCCTATTAACTGGAGTCAAGCAAGAGCCTTAATCCCATGTAATGACACAGTTAAAAGGAATATCATTGAATCTTGTTTCATCAAAGTCAAATAATAGAAATGTTCTAAATTTAAGTCTGGTTTTATTTTAAACTTGATGCTTTCAAAAATGAAAATAGTTGTAGATAAATAGAGCAACAAAATTAATATATTCAGTTTTTACATTACTTTTGGACTGTAAAGATACTTTGTAATTTCGGTAAGGTTCAAATTTGTTTAGGTTTATGACCGTGTGATATCCGATAATCCTGGATTATCCCTTTTAATTTTTACCCTTTTAATAATTAACCATCTGGTATTCTTGATCTTGTTGTGTACCTGAGACCTTTCTCTCCAATTGTATTTCATTTGCTCCTTGACAATGTCTTAGTAAAGACGAAAGCGCTTTGATTTCTGACTATCATTTTCCTGTGGTATTCGCTTATTTAATGAAGTCACATGCATCTACTGTGATCTTTTAAGCATATCTATCTATACACACACACCACACACACACATATATATATATATATATATTATATATATATATATATATATATGATATATATATATATTATATATATATATATATATATATACATAATAAACTAGAACATTTACAATTTCTAAATGAAAATCACAAACATCGCCAGCAGTGGTTGATAACATAAATTATTTTCTTCAAATAACACAAGATTCGATTCCCCGAAACGTATATAACAAAAATGAGACGTCTACAAAGGTCCACATAAAAAAAGGAACCAGTACTAACGTCTACAAAGATGCACATAGAAAGAAGAACCAGGACTCCTTGCGAGGGGGGGGGGGAAAAGAGGGGGAGATGAAAAAAATAAAACAAGAGAGGGAACATAGATGTCTGTCCGTAAACGAAGCATATATAAGAAACGCAGATGATCAACTATGGAATTGTTTTACAAATATTTTAGATTAATTATATAGAAATATGTCTTTGCAAGGATAACATTCCCTTTACTCTGAATTATCCATATAGTTCATGTAAACTTTTTCATTGTGATGAATAGCTTTTTGTTCTTGGAACTCGTGACACGTTACATGTATTTAAAGAGTAAATACTTGAAAGCTATTTTTACAAGCAGAAAGTAACAGCACAAAAAAATTAAATATTTCACCTTCAATAAGAATGTGAATAAAAACTCGAGCTCGTGAATTAAAGTAACATCACAACAAGAAATAGCGGTGAAAAATTGATATACAATTTTCTTCATCACCAAAGAAAATGTAAAATAAAGAAAGCTTAATTCAGTGAAAAATTGATATAGAATTTTTTTCATCCCCCAAAGAAAATGTTAAATAAAGAGAGCTTAATTTAGTGAAGAATTAATAGACATTTTTTTCATCCTCCCCACCAAAGAAAATGTAAAATAAAAAGAGCTTTATTCAATGGAAAATTGATATACATTTTTTTTCATCCCCAAACAAAATGTAGAATAAAGAGAGCTTAATTCAGTGAAAAATTGATATACAATCTTTTTTCATCCCCAAAGTAAATGTAAAATAAAGTGAAAAATCTATACACATTTTTTTGTCTCCAAAGAAAATTTAAAATAAAGAGAGCTTATTTCAGTGAAAAACATTTTTATATTTTTTTTTTATCTCCAAAGAAAATGTAAAATAAAGTAAAGCTTTCCAGTTAAGACGTCAGTTATCAGAAAAAATATATTTTGGTTTGCATAGGAGGGCCAAGAATATTCCCCTTTTGATAAAAGAAATCTGATCCTTTCTGCGAACCAAAAGGGACACCAGGAACCCTGGAAAACAGGGCCAGAAATTCCTTGGACAGGAGATTGGCTGGAAAAAATGGTTAAAAGGCGTAAGAAATGGAAGAGGGCGGAAAAGAATACTGAATGTTGAACATAGAAAACAAAGAAATTGGTTGTTCGTTGAAGTTAAGACGTCGTAGATTCGAAGTGTGGCAATATTTGGAGGGAAAGAAACTTATAGTATCATATGACACAGGTTTGCAAAGAATAAATATGTTCAAAGAATCTAACCTCTAACACATAAATTTTTTTTTTCAAATGTGTGTAGACGCTATTACATCACACCTTATGATAATGAAAAGCATATAGTTTATATATATGTATGTGTGTGTAATTTTCAAAATAACCTATCATTGAAAAAAAACTTCGTCTCTGAGTTAGATTTACATCAGAAAATGTATTTGATATATAATCAGACACAATTCATGGATACTCAGATTGGATGTCGAGTAATGTTTGAAGAGACAATAATGAGAGAAGCAATATTCTAATTCATTGTTTGGGTTGCTGATTACCTGATTAAAAACTTACCGGGGTTTCGATGGGTGCGGCGCGTGCGCGCACTGCGTCGTAGAGAGGAGAGGAGAGAGAGGAGAGAGAGAGAGAGATAGAGAGAGAGTGGGAATGCTGGAAGAGAGAGAGAGAGAGAGAGAGAGAGTGGGAATGCTTGAAGAGAGAGAGAGAGAGAGAGAGAGAGAGAGAGTTTGGGAATCTGGAAGAGACCTTACCTTACAGACCTTACATCTTGTTCGGGTTGCCCCAGGTCTCTCGGTGTGAGGCACCTCTAATGTCTAACAGAGAGTTGCTAAAACATCTTCCGGTACATTTTGCATCTTCCAATCTTGGATGGTCTGGGATGCAGTTTAGATATTTGTCGAGCTTATTCTTAAACACATCTACGCTCACTCCTGATATATTCCTCAGATGAGCTGGCAACGCATTGAATAGACGCTGCATTATCGATGCTGGTGCGCAGTGGATTAATGTTCTGTGTGCTTTCCTTATTTTTCCTGGTATAGTTTTGGGCACTATTGATCTACCTCTGCTTGCTCTTTCTGATATTTTTAGCTCATGATGTTTTCGCCAATTCCTTCTATCTGTTTCCATGCCTAAATTATCATGTAGCGTTCTCTTCTCCTTTCTAGACTATACAATTTTAATGATTGTAGTCTTTCCCAGTAGTCAAGGTCCTTAACTTCTTCTATTCTAGCTATAAAGGACCTTTGTACACTCTATTTGTGCAATATCCTTTTGATAGAGTGGGTACCATATCATATTGCAATATTCAAGTGGACTACGAACATATGTTTTATAAAGCATAATCATGTGTTCAGTTTTTCTTGTTTTGAAGTGCCGTAACAACATCCCCATTTTTGCTTTACATTTTACCAATAGAATTGCTATTTGATCATTGCATAACATGTTTCTATTCATCATCACACCAAGGTCTTTAACTGCTTCCTTATTTGTGATTGTCTCATTATTAGGTCCCCCTATATGCATATAGCTTTCCTTCTCTGTCTCCATAATTTATTGATTCAAATTTATCAGAGTTAAATACCATCCTATTTACCTCTGCCCAATCATATACTTTGTTAAGGTCTCTTTGTAGCGCGTTCCCTATCTTCATCACAAAAGTAATTTTCTCTACTTATTCTTGTGTCATCGGAGAAACTACTCACTACCGAGTCCATAACATTACTGTCTATGTCTCAATCATAATAACAAACAGATTGCAGTAACACCGTACCTTGCGGCACACCGATATTACCTTAGCTTCATCCGATTTCTCATCGTTTGCAATAACTATCTGTTTTCTGTTGTGTAAAAATTCTTTAACCATCTTCCTACTTTATCCACGAGTGGTTTTCTAATTTTCTTCGCTAATATATTATGGTCTACCTTGTCAAAAGCTTTTGCAAAGTCAAGATAAACCACATCAGTTTCAATTCCGCTTTTCATATTTTTTATTATGTTCTCACGGTGGACTAACAGTTGGGATTGTGTACTTTTTCCGGGTACGAAACCATGTTGTCCTATATTAATTAAACAAATTGTTTTTTATTAAATGTTTCATAATATTTTTCTTCATTACCCTTTCATAAACTTTCATGATATGTGATCTTAGACTCACAGGCCTATAATTACTTGCCTCTAGTCTTGATCCACTTTTGAAAGTAGGGGTAATATATGCTAATTTGTGCTCATCATAAATCTTGCCTGTATCTACACTTTGTCTTAATAATATTGCAAGTGGCTTTGCGATAGAATGAACTACTTTTTTTTAACAAAATTAGCAGGAGGAACACCATAATGGATCCTCTAGCAACTCCATTTTTAATTTCATTAATAGCTGCACAATATCAGCTTCATTAATATCTATGTCAGCTAAAGTTTTTCACTATTTTCGTCCCTTACTTTTGTATCATTATCTTCATTATCAATTCTAGGGGTGAATTCTCTCTTATATCGTTCTGCTAATATGTTGCATATTTTTTTTTTTATTCGTTAATCTCCCTTCATTTCTTAGAGGGCCTATCTTTCTATTCTTCTTTTATTCATCTTTTTCGCGTACGAGTATATAGTTGGGGTTTTGCTGATATTTACTAGGGTTTTTCGTTCCAAGTCCTGTCTTTCATTTTCTTTAGATTGTATAATCTTTTGTTCTGCATTTTCTACTTCTTATTTTTTAAGTTCTATAATTTCCATGCACTTTTTTTTCTTTTGCAAGACCTTTTTTCCACTTTCTGATTTTCTGGAACAAGATCCTTCTGTCTCTTGGTATGCATGACTGATGTTTACTATTCTTCTTCGGTATATATTTTTCCACTATTTTCTCGAAATATTTTATATAATATCTTTGAATTTACTCTTAGTCATCACTTACGAAAGTGTATCCCAATCTTTGTTATTATTCATTTTTCGTTTATTTCTGACCATTTATATTTTTACTGGAGAAATTGTATTTTCCATATCCTTACAACATTTTCATTTCTTGCGTTACTCTCTGTTTTCAATTGCTTCGGAATAAGACTGTTAACTTTATGACATTATGGTCTGAAATACTCGCATTATAAACTATATTTCTTTAACATAATTCACTCATTCACAAATACTAGGTGGTTTAAAGTATTTCCTTTCTTGTTGGCAGGTGATTTATTTGTTGAATGTTGTAATCTAGTAGCATATCTAATAGCTTTTCGAATTGCCTCATATCTTCTGCACTACTATTACTTTTCTCTCTATATATATAAATACAACACAATCTCCTATTCGTTCTTTCCATTTTCTACGAAAGGAAAGTTAAAGTCTCCAGATAGGAGAATAGTCCAGTCCTTGTGATTTCTGCATATATCATCCAATTTTTCTGTTATTATGTCAAACCTTTAGTATTAGAGGTCTATATACTACTATGTTCATTAATTTTTCAGATTCAAACTCTACCGCTATTAGTTCATACTTCTGAGTTACTATATTTTCTTCATATATATTTTTTTTTTTTTTTTTGTTTTTTTCTTTCACCCATATATTGCAGGTTCCCCTTGATCCTTTTTTTTCTATCTGATCTATAAAGTTTGGAACCCTTTTATTTGATCATCATTCCCAGTCCTCTTGGGAATACCAGTGGTTTCACTTATATTCATTATATCTATTTTCTTTTCAATTTAAATGGGTTAGTTCTTCTAAGTACTCTATTTTTCTATTATTTTTGTAGTACTGGCGCATTCATCACTATGATGGTTTGCGTGTTTTTCTCCTTCATTTAATATGGGTAATATTAAGGATTTTTCCCATGTCACTTTCCTGTTCTGGTATGTTGTTCTTTTCTTCATTTCCAGAAATTCTGACATTAAAAAAAATCCAACTTTTCCATAATATTTGATCTTCCTTCAGCAATAATTATTCATTTTTGTGTCTGAACTCGCAGTTTTCTCCGGTATCTGCAATATCCTCTTGCATCATAAATACTGTTCTTATCTCTTGAGTTGTATTTTGGAGCTGACGGTTGGAAATATTTTTGTGACACACCATATCTCGTTGATGGCTTGGTTTTTTCTTTCACCTGATATTCTTTGTTCCTCTCTTATTTGTTTCTTTCTTATTTTTGGATTTATTATTTGATTGATTATTTATTTGAGTTTGATTCATGGCTACAGGGTGCATATATTTAAATTTTTTTGTCGAATTTTACATCCTTTTCCTTCTTTTAGGTTTTTGCATTTTTGGATGTAGATCTCTGCAATCATCCTCGTAGGCGTCTAGGTATGCACATTTACCATATATTTCATAGTTTTGACATACCTTGGGATGTTTGTAGTTACAATCTTCTCGAAATCTGCAATTGCCTCTTTCAAAAGGTTGCAGACTTTGTCTTTCTTTTCTATTTTTTCCTCTTTCCCATCATTGTTCAAATCTGGGTAGAGCCTCTTCGGGATTTTCTTTTGTGTTGTCATGTAATTTATTTCTTCGTATGTATGCGCTTGCTTGATTGCCTCATTTGTAGTATCAATGAGTATCTCTGCAATCCATACTGTTATCTTGTTCTTTGTTTTCCTTATTGTGGCTGTCATTTCAGTTTTGTTTACTTCTTCCGTTCCATCTCTTCTCTTCCTTCTTCCTCTTCTTCTTCATCCTCAACTAATTGTACATATAGTCTTGATTTAATAACATTGTCTATCCATGATAGACATGTTTAGCAAAATATTCTGGTATCTTTTCTCATATCTTGCATTACCTCAGCACATTGTGGATGGGTCGGAATGTTGCATGCAGCACATTTTCTGATCAGGTTTTGTGGATTAACTATGCTATACCACACCTTACACAGTTTGCAAACTTTTGGCATTCTTTTTCCTATTGCATCAATTAGGATATTTACAATATTCACATTATTAATTTTCTTTCTCGGAATATTTTGATTTATGTATATTTTCTTTTTGAGTCTCTGACCACTTGGATTTTATTTGGACTTTCTTCAATTATTTCAAGATGTTTTTTCTGTTTGATTTGTTCTAGTTTGAAGGATCATATCCTTCTAATAAATCTATGCATGCTTTGTATATTTTTGTTAGGCTGTTGTTGATCTCAGATGAGAAATGCCAGCTCCCTTCCTGCTACCTCATCGTATTGCGAGAGAGGGAATGGCATGAGAGAGAGAGAGAGAGAGAGAGAGAGAGAGAGAGAGAGAGAGAGAGAGAGTGGGGGGATGTTGGACAAAGAGAGAGAGAGAGAGTAGGAATTGCGGGAATGTGAAATGTGGGCTGGATAGAGAGAGAGAGAGAGAGAGAAGGAGAGAGAGAGAGAGAGAGAGAGAGAGAGAGAGTAGAAATGCTGGGCTGGAAGAGAGAGAGTAGGAATGGGCTGAGGTGGAGAGGAGGAGTGGAGAGAGAGAGAGTAGAGAGAGAGTAGGAATGCTGGGCTGGAATGGAAGAGGAGAGAGAGAGAGAGAGAGATGAGAGAGATGGAGAGAGAGAGTACAAATGCTGGGATGGGGAGAGAAAGTAGAAATGCTGGGCTGGGAGAGAGAGAGAGGGGCGAGAGAGTAGAGAGAGGAGAGAGGAGAGAGAGAGAGAGAGGACAAGAATAAGTGCGTAAGAAATAGTATATATAAAGTAGAATCACCTATAAAGTGACCCTTGACACTTCAACCTGAAATAGCGAAAGTTTCCCCTAATTTAAACGTCTACTGATGCGTGTAAAACAAGGGGATTTATTCCAAAGTAATTCCAACAGTTTGACTAAGCTATACATCTTTTTTGCTTTTTGCTTACATTTCTTGTTTTTAATAATGTTTTATGGATTGAGGTAGAAATGTACATTATTTCTGATAAGCCAACAAAAATTATTGATTTTGCGAGCAGAAATTCTTACCGCTTTGGTAAACAAAATCGTGATTAATTCTCTCTCTCTCTCTCTCTCTCTCTCTCTCTCTCTCTCTCTCATCGTAAATAAAACTTTGTTTTAAATTCAATGGTACGAACACACGCACGCATATACGCTCTAACGCTTTCCATACCAGCATTCTCTCTCTCTCTCTCTCTCTCTCTCTCTCTCTCTCTCTGTCTCTCTCTCTCTCTCCATTTCAAGTATTCCTATTCTGCCTATATTAAAGTTATTCTTCTATCTCATCCTCTCTCCGTCAGATCTCTCTCATCCTCTCTCGATCTCCTCTCTCTCGGCTTGCTTGGTTTCCTATTTCCAGTATTCCTACTCTCTATCCCCATTTCCAGTATTCCTATTCTATCTACATTAAAGTATTCCCTCTCTCTCTCTCTCTCTCTCTCTCTCTCTCTCTCTCTCTCTCTCTCTCTCTATGGCTGGTTGTTCCCATTTCCAGTATTCTTACTCTCTATCCTCATTTCCAGAATTCCTATTCTATCTACATTAAAGTATTCTCTCTCTCTCTCTCTCTCTCTCTCTCTCTCTCTCTCTCTCTCTCTCTCTCTCTCTCTCTCTCTCTCTCATGCACAAAGGCGTAGGTATAAAAGCATCCATCCTTCTCCTCGTTCGTTTGTGTAAAGGAAACTTGTTTGCCCGTATCCACCAGCTCTTAATGGAACCCTATCACTTCTTATGTATTTTTTTCATCCCTTCCAAATCACTCTGCTTCAAACCGACTCCAGAATCGCTGGTTTCGCTTTTGTTTCACCTTTGTTCAGGTATTCTTTTGATTGGGATGATCGATGGCTTTCTTGTTGATGCGAATGACGCTGCTTAAACCATTAATGGTTTCTCCGATACAGCTTTTTTTGTTGTTGTGTTCACTGCCCTTGTGCTTAAGCAGTTGCCCTAAAGGGTTTATTTGTAATACTCTGAACTATTCTGAGGTACGTTATTGTGAATTGAACTCTAATTAAAGTATATACATTCATTGGAACAAAAATTTCTCTTACTATCTATAAAAAGTATTTTGGGATTAAGTTACTAGCCAATACCACTTTCTCCCACTTAGTACCCGTTACCGAATTCCCTCATTAGGTGAACAAGCGCTCAGTAAATTTTAACAAAATGTGTCCATAATGCTCCATTTGTGTATGTATGTATGTGTCAGATGAAAGAGGGGCTATAATTAATAATATATTTAATATGCCATTGTGATGTGATGTGCTGTGACTTTTTTAGAATGCACAGATTCATTGCTTTTAACTTCCCATAGAGACAGAGTCCGAAGCGATGGCCTGAGAAACCTGATAAATCATTTCTGGGACGGTGTGATACGAAGATGCATATTTAAGCAGGTCAACGTTCGTCCTGTGGTTATGTGAGTTCACGAGGGCTTGGTCAAGGTGCCTTTGAAAACTAGCTATGACCAGTTTATTGAGGCGTTACCGAAGAGTGTGAGTTCGTGTGAACGTGTGCGCCTCTTCCGTTCATAATGGCATCTTTAGCCAAATCTATGGGAGACTTACGGAGAGGTCTGTGCGAGAAAGGCAGAACCAGGATGGCGTGTGCCAAACAGTTTCCTTGAACAGAGTGTGTGATTTTCCAGGCTGCAATGGGGGTTCTAGTGAGGGGACAGAGTGTCCTAGGGACCGAGTGTCCTAGTGAGGGGACTGTGTTTTGGAGAAGAGATAATTGGTGTGCCTAATTACTGATTGAGACATTTAAATACTGGGGGGTTATCTGAGTGGTTTGTCTGTGAGACTTGAATTATTATCTTTCCATTGTTGATCTTGTAAGAACTTGAATTATTCAACTAATGTTTTACTTTGAATAAATATTGTATTTTTTGTAATTCCGACTCTGATTGGGGACCTGGATGATCCAAAAGAGCGGGAGAAAAGAGAGATGAGAGAGAGATGGAGAGAGAGACGAGAGAGAGAGAGAAGAGAGAAGGGGCGGTGAGGAGATTGAGTCGTACCAGTGTAACCAGTTCGCCTTAACGCTCAGGTTTAATGTATACCAAATATTAAATATCTTCGCTGGTAATAGGTGTCAGCGGATAGGTTAACAGATTATGGTGCAGGCGATTCAAGGGGGTTTTTATATATTTTATAAGCCGTAGGTACGCTAACGCAAAGACTAGTGATGAGTTACATATATATATACATACATATACACATACATATACATATATATACATACATATATATATACACATACATATATATTCACATATACATATATACATATTCACATATACATATACACATACATTAATATATATTATTATATATAATTATATATATATATTATATATATATTATATATATTATAGATAATATATATATATTATATATACATATAAATACACATAACATATTTATTCACAATAACAATATTTATTTCACATAGATTCATAACCCCCACCCCCATACACCATGTACATATGCACATACACATCTGCACATATACACATATGCACATATACATATATAAAGATGCATATATGCATACATATATAACACATACACATACATACACACATACATATATATATGTACACATACACATAAATGCAAAATATCTTGTATTTCTCACAGTAGCCAAACACATTATGGAATGACAGATTAACTTCCCTGAGCCATATTTGACGAAAATTCTTTCAATCAACAAAGTGCAATTTCTAATTTATGGCGCGTTCACAGATTGTTTGGTTTAAAGTAATTGCATCACCGACTTCTTTGTCTCCTTTTTTTATATTTTTTTTTATTTCAATTTACTTCCTTGACAATATATCAATGGCTTTTTATCACATTCGTCTTTAGTGCTCTCCCCTCTCTCCCCTCTCTTCCTACTCTACCTCCCCTTCCCCCTTCCTCCCCCCCCTCTTCTCCTCTCTCCTTTCTTCTCTCTCTCTCTCTCCCTATCTCCATGCTTTTAGGGTAAACTAACGTTTTTATAAATATTGTACCATTTCTTTAGGTTTTTATTCCTTCTCTCTCTCTCACTCTTCTTTCTCTCTCTCCTCTCTCTCGCTCTCTCTGCCTCTTCTCTCTTCTGCTTCTAGGTTAATCGTATTTATTAAATTTTACATTTCTTTTTAAAGTTTTAATCTCCTATTTCTTATTTATCCTCTCTCTCTCTCTCTCTCTCCCTCGCTACTCTCTTCTCTATCTCTTCCTATCCTCTCTCGCCATCAGGTAACTCTTTTTTATAAACACTATATTTCTTGTTTTTTTAAATAATATTTTGGTTGTTTATGCTAAGCCAAACGTATGAAGCTCGTTAGTGAAAAGGTTCGTAAAAATGTTTTACTGCTTTTAAAGTTTCGACTCGGCAAAGAAAATTCGTGAGAGAGAGAGAGAGAGAGAGAGAGAGAGAGAGAGAGAGAGAGAGAGAGAGAGAGAGAGAGATGATGATGTCACTCAGGACAGCAAAACAAAATAACGTTCATAATCTAGAGGAAGGCATATGTTATCCTACCTATTCCTTCCTTAATATAGTTTTTTTAATATTACGAAAAACTAACGAAGTATAAATAAGAAAGAAGGTATATTGCATCAACAATAATTTCCAGCTCTGTGGAAAAGACGACGATATCCCCACAACATATCAAGTAAAGATAACAATACAGAAACAGTTTAAAATACAGTATGCGGACTATAACAATTCTCAACCAATCACGAATGACAGTAACCAAAACCCACTTATAATTGACAATAACAATAAAATAAAGTATGGCTGAAATGAACCTATATAAAAGGATTTTAAGACTTACCCTGATGTAGCTAATTATAGTTGGCAAATCCAGAGGGAGATAGGAAATTGTTTTGAACCGAACTTAATATGCCACCGTAATCAGCTTTTATTACTTATTTTGTTTTTACTTATTAAGCGTTTCTATGATGACCTTGAGGTGTTATTAGATGAAGCTTATTACGGTTTAGCCCATAGCCAAATATCCCTAGCAAAATGTACCTAGAGAGACTAGGAAAAGGGTTGCCTCTCTAGAATTCGCAACAAGATGAAATTCATCAACCTGCAAATGTGTATGGACCTTGTTAATATTAACCTGACCTAACTGGAATGACACTCTTGGGGTTGAGTGGTACACAAGAAAATAATTACTGTAACTATAATATTATCCCATACAAATCTTGCCAAATTATTTTTCTTAAACGTTTCAATATTACGCAGATTTAATGGCGTGCAAATAATTGAAATATGCCTTTAAAAACTGATAATTCTCAACTAATCCCATAATATGTCACGTAACCATAAACAGCCCTGAAATAATTTACAAATACACTCAACAGACGACAATACTCAATGAATCACAAATGTCCATAACCAAAAACGCTTCTAACCGACAATAAGATAAAGAATATAATGTTGAAATACAAAGATATGGTACAATTATATGAGACTTAACCCCATGTAAATAGCTATCTTCAGTTGGTAAATTTGGTAAATCCAGAAATACTTATTACACTCACAGATCAAATCTCACTACCCTTTTCGTTTTACTTGTCTCAGCAGTAGACTCAGTACAAACAAAACAAGGACCCCAGACATTTCAACTGAAGACGCGAGTACAAGGCTGCTCTCTGTTAGCCAGTTATAAAAAAAATACATTATTTATGAGAGAGATAACAGAACCAATATATATGTAAATATATTCAGCTAAGGCTACATGAAAAATAAAGGAGTACCGAGCGCTTCCGTGCTATTTCAACACATTTTCGAGGTACAATGCTAATAACACCGAGAACATCTAACAAAGCAAGCAAAAGATCAACTACCCAAGTGCTAGTATTTACAAATTAGGTAATACACCTGACAACCAACTGTTATGAAGAGTAGGCTTATATACACCAGTAGGCTTATATGCAAAAGCAATAAAGTCAGTCATTGGAGGGTAGTAGAAGGAGCACAGAGAGATTAAAGTAATAGAAGGAAACAAAGGTTTTACCTCAGATGTTCCCATAAGCCGACCTTTGATATTAAAAGAAGCTAAGATTGACCCTTCTGACCTGGGATTTAGGTTTTCTGCCCTAAATGATGGCTCAACAAGACTGCTGGGCCTTGACCCATGTTGACAACCTACACATCTCTTGAAAAAGGGCCACAGATAGGGCCTGAAAGTACTCGAGTGTTGAGTATAATAAAATGTAAATATTTATAAGTAAACACGTTATACCAAGTAGTTACAATACTGGCTCTTTTAATTGTTGGTCCTTTAAATATCTCATTTTTCAGAACATTATTAACTTGATAAAATCAGAGCTGAGGTTCATATTATTAATTGTATCAATAAAACATAATTCTATTATCGGTCTTTCTAAAATATCGCAAGATTTATACGACAGAACTGTATAAATCTAGCAATATTTTAGAAACACTAATAACAGAACCATGTTTAATTGATGAAATTAATAATTTAACCTCAGCTCCGGATTTCATCAAGTTGGTAATGTTCTGAAAAATGAGATGTTCAAAGAACCAACAGTTGAAAGAGCCGTTTTCCTGACAAGACAGCATACCTGCATAGCAATTACTCTTTATAACCGAAGGATTGTTGAATGTATTACCTGTGATCAGGTCTAGAAATAAAGACGAAAGCTCAGGACCTACGATCTTTCCTTTTGCCTTTTCGTGAGGGAGCTCCTTATATTTATATGCCACGGGACCCTTGTGGTATAGGAGGAATATACATATACATACATACCCACACACACACACACACACACACACACACACACACATATATATATATATATATATATATATTATATATAGTATATATATATATATATATATGATATATATATATATATATATATATATACATATATACATACATATAAATACACACACACACACACACACACACATATATAATATATATATATATATATATATATATATATATATATATATATATATATATATATAAATAAATCTTTATTTTCCTATTTTGGTATCTGGCTCACAGAGAGCAGTCTTATGCCCGCAGGCTTAAGCCGAGATATCTGTTTTGTCTACACTTAGAATACTACTGAGAAACGAAACACGAAAATTATAGTGATATTTGATCTGGGAGTGTAATAAGTGCCTCTGGATTTACTAATGAAGTTAGTTACCTGGACGTAAGCCTGCTATAATTTTTCCATATATTGGTATCTAAACATTATTTTATTTATTTTATTGTCAGATATAAGTGGTTTTGGTTTTTGGCATTTGTGATTCGTAGAGTCCATTTTCATATTATTTATGTGATGTTTATAGCCACGTGACATATTACGGGGATAGTTGAGAATGACCAGTATTTAAATATAGTTCCTTTCTCCTATTTACGTCATTAAATTTCGTAATATACAAAGAATTATGCCAAGAAAAATAATTTTGTAAGTTGTGCATAGAATAATAGTATAGCTAAAGTAATTTTTTTGTTTTGAGTATCACTCAAGCCCTGAAGTGTATTTCCAGTGATGTCAGGTATTAACAAGGTCCATACACAATAGAATTTATGTTTGTAGGTCTCATCAATTTGATCTTGTTTCCAATTTGGAAAAATCAAACCGTTCCAAGTTTCTCTAGGGACATTTCTCTAGGAACATCGTGATAGGAACTAAACAGGGTAAACAGCATCCAAATGCGTCTTATGGCTATGAAAAGTACACTTAAATGCAAACAAAATTGAAACATTGGAAATTACTTAAAGGAATTTCAGTTAAAAATAATTTCCCTAGTCTCTATTCTGTCTGCTAAGATATTGTTCGCACTGACGATTTTTTTAATTTGCTTATTATGATTTTCCTGAACGTATCAGAAAAATACTTATCTCAATCTATCCATAGCTTGGAGTTACGTACTGTTGTTTGAATAGGTTTTACCAATTATACAGAAGTGTAGTACACTCGTTATCAAAAACAGATCAACTTTATCTTCATATAATTGCGCCTTTAACCTGTACCTGCCATGTATAAAGTTTAATCAGTAAGGCAATATTTCAAAGGTCGCCTGATTTTTTAGTGTATTTCGTATGTAGAAAAATTCCTACCTGCTTCCATAATAATTTTGTTTCCTTGGCTTGTCCGTTTATTGTGAAGATTAAAGAAATACTGTTATTCGAAAATAGGCAAAAGTTGAGGAGGATTTGCAATCCACGCCATGTTGAGCTCGTTAGGATCAGTCGGGGAAAACCTTCTCTTCTGAGGGTGGGCCTTGCGAATTTGCTCTGCCCTTCGGGGTGAAAACGGAAATGTTTGCCAAACCCTTTTACCAAATACTGGATGCAATGCTAATTGGAGAGGAAATAAAATCCATCTCTCTCTCTCTCTCTCTCTCTCTTTTTGAATCAACTTTAGATATTTGTTCCTGTCTCTCTCTCAATCAACTTTAGATACTTGTTCCTCCTCTCTCTCTCTCTCTCTCTCTCTCTCTCTCTCTCTGAATCAACTTTAGATACTTGTTCCTCCTCTCTCTCTCTCTCTGAATTAACATCAGATACTTGTTAATCTCTCTCTCTCTCTCTCTCTCTCTCTCTCTCTCTCTCTCTCTCTCTCTCTCTCTCTCTCTCTCCATATATGTATATGTATTTACAGAATGAATGCGCACACACAAATATGAAACTGAACTACACGAGAGGAAAACCTGGTTGGACATAACAATCTAGTCCCACGAAGACTCCGCCAGGAATAGAATATTCATTCGTATGCGCACGAATCCTTCGTTCTTTTAAACGCCGAGTCGTCTCCGGACGACCAATTTCCTTTAGTTACTGCGAGAGATTCTGCGATAAATGGCCAGGGACATTCTGTGCCCCTGACAGATTCCGTTTAGGAAATTGTGTTTCATACAGAACAATCCGTTCGCAGATGAAGACTTAGCCGCCATCGCTTGGGAATAAAATGAAATACAATTTCAGTGCGTTTGGAGTTACTTGTTTTTATAACGTTATTTATCTATGATGTTTCTCTGTTGGTCAGTTTGGCTCCAATTTCATCATTTATTGATGCCATAGGTCATTTCTGCTCTTAATAAGGTAGTCATCTCTTTTTCAGTTTTCATCGTTTTTGAAGATATTTCTTCAAACTCGATGTTTCACTGCATTCTGAAAAATACACTAATCATTTATATATCTAATACTAAATAGTTGTATATTTAATTGGCATAAATACATAATCAAACAAAAGGGTATGTGTAGAGAATATAATTGTATGTGGAACTCCAGAAAATCTCGAACTTGAACATGAACAAAGCGTTATTAAAATCTTATTAAATTTTTACCTCTAGAGAATGTCAGAAGGCTGATAATACACAATTATGAGGAGAGGTTCTATTCTTTTTAAGATGGAGAGGAAATGTAGGTTACATCAGGGGTTCTCAACCTTTACATGACCACGCCCCCTCCAAGAGTCGGTCCTTCCCTCCACGCCCCCCTTGCATCTGTGAGTAAAGTTCCCTCTCAGACTTAAAAGAGAGAGAGAGAGAGAGAGAGAGAGAGAGAGAGAGAGAGAGAGAGAGAGAGAGAGAGAGAAAGTAAAGGGGTTTTGAGGGATAAGGAGGGAGGTCAATAATTACAAAACATTGTAATCCCAACGAGTCTAACTGGAGTAGTAGACTCTAGGAAAGTAATGTTATAAGGTGATACTTTTGCATTTTTTCATAAACTTCTGAATATTAGTTCCACCCTTGTGAAGAGCATAACGAATATAATTAGAGAATTATTTTTATTCATTTTTCCCTAGGGCTCGCTCCTCCTTTGGACATTGCTGACGCTCCCCTAAGGGGTCGTGCCCCCCAGGTTGAGAACCAAGGGGCTAGATATTACGAGCAAGATGAAATAAAAGCAAAAAAAAAAAAAAAAAAAAGAGCTTTAAATGTATTCAAGTTCTGCTTGGCTCAAGAGTTTCCATTCCTTTCTTCCTAAACATTACGATCTTTCTTCCTACTCTCCCCATCCCTTCTTTCTTTCCTCAACTTCGCCTATTCCTTTCTATTCTTCCTCTGCGTTGGTTCGAAACTTCTGTTCCATTGAATCCAGCGCGCTCGTGAGGTTAATTGGGTGGAACCTCAAGAGGTTAAGCAGGTGGGATTCGGTGTAATTACTCGTCATTAATGACCTCAGGCCAATTTTATGGCCGTGACATCGTTACCTCATTGAGGGTGTTAGAAAATCTTGCTGCTTAAAATTCACAGTTAAAAAGATTTTTGAAGCGAAAATTATTTTTTTTACAAAATAATTTTATTTTTATTTTAACAACTAAAGAAGTGTCCGAAGTAAAACACGATTGTTGTTGAAACATCCATTTATCAATTCATATCTTTAATAAAATAATAATAATAATAATAATAACAATAAAATAATAATAATAATAATAATAATAATAATAATAATAATAATAATACTATAAATACCAC
>NC_061090.1:35635443-35645443 GCF_015104395.2 Macrobrachium nipponense
CTAGATTAAAGAGCAGTAGAGACCGTTTATCAACGGCTCGAAAGAACAGCAATTTAGGAGGCGAATGTCAAGTCCCCTGGGAGGAAAGGAAGGCAGTTGTGAAGTGGAATTTAGTGTAAGCATAAATTCAAGGGCTGTGAGTGTGAGAACAGAAATGAGTGCTGAATGCTGGAGTTTTCTTTGTCAAGGTCCAATCTTGACTGTAAGAGGAAGATCGTAGTCCAACTTTTATTTTTCTCTCTCAGTGTAGACTGTAGAGAAAGCTCTCTCTCTCTCTCTCTCTCTCTCTCTCTCTCTCTCTCTCTCTCTCTCTCTCTCTCTCTGAATCACGAAAGTTTGGAACGTGACAAATCCATATATAAAGGTATAAGCCACGAAGGAAGAAAAACAACGGAGTTTCAGAAACTCCGTTGTTTATATATGTATATATAAATATATATAGTATATTATATATATATATATATACTATATATATATATATATATCAAGTATATATATATATATATAGATATATAGATATATATATATATATATATATATATATATATATATATATATATAATATATATATATATATATATATATATAGATATATGATACATTATATATCTATATCTATATCTATATATATATATATATATATATATTATATGATATATATATATATATTATATATATATAATATATATATATATATATAGGTATATATTTATATATATAATATATATATATATATATATATATATATATATATATGATATACATAAATTATATATAGATATAGATATATATATATGTAATGTATATATATCTTATCTATATATATATATATATCTATATATAGATATATATACCTATATATATATATATATAGATATATATAATATAGATATATATAATATACATATATATATATATATATATATATATATATATATATATATATATCTATATATATATATATTATATATACATAATATATATATATATATAGTATATATATATAATATATATATATATATATATATATATATATGATATATGTATATATGACTGGTAAAAATGTTCTGTAACAACAGAATTCCATCTAATAAAAGGAGCCCATAAAAACACCAAAATACAGAGAAAAAGTACTATATTTAAGAGACTGCTGTCTCCCTCTTCAGGTAGATGAATGAGAAAAGTTTACAGAAAAGGTGGTATTTATACCAAGAGGTCCATCCACAAACAAGCCATTTTAAGTCACCCCCGCTGATAAAATCTTCCTTTAATCTTCTTAAGGGTTGGTTGAATGAAGACGTTGTCGATCGTGTCGAAATCCATGCTCCTTTTGAGAGGTTCATTACCTGCCTCTCTTTTATTAAGCCGATTCCATCATTTGACTCTTGTACCGGCAGTTGCTGCTATAAATTACACGTGACAAATTCCAGTTTATTCTATGGTTATGTGCATTTATATGGTTGAAAATAGCCGAGTTCTGTTGTCCATACCTAACTGACCATTTGTGTTGTATTAATCTCTGGGGAAGGGACTTTACCTGTAAATCCGATGTAAGATTGGTCACAGTCCTGGCATGGGATTTCGTATACCAAAGAGTCCTTGGAGGGATGTCTTTTGTTGGACGTTAATCAGGGATTTGGCTAAGGTGTTAGGGTAAGTAAATACAAAAGGGTTCGATTTCCCGAGGGGGTTGGTTATTCTCTTAATCGTGTCCAGGTGGGGAATTATTATTTTATTGTTGGGTGTATCTCTGGTCTTGTCTTTAGGGGGTCGGTAGAAAATTACGTTTGCTTTGTGAATTGCTTTCTCAATTATATGGTCAGGATATTTTAAAGACGAAAGTTGCTTGCGAATTAGTTCAAATTCTTTTTCCAGGAATTCTGGGGAAATTCGTTAAGGCTCTTAAGACAAGTTACTAGCTACACCTATCTTGATACTAATGTCATGATAGCTAAAGTAGTGAATGTATGAAAGTGAGAACGTGGTTTTCTGTATAGGGTAAATTTGTATTCTGTCGTATCTCTGATTATTAAAACATCAAGAAAAGGAATTTGTTTGTCTGTTTCCCATTCACTTTAAATTTGATGCTGGGCACTAATGTGTTTAATTTCGAGAGGAATTCATTGAAATTGCCCCACCTATTATCCCAAAATGTTAGGATATCATCCACGTATCTCATCCACAGCATGTTTTTGGGTTTTTATTGCATTTATTACTGTAGTTTCAAAGTAATCCATGTACAGATTGGCTAGAACAGACTTAAAGGACTCCCACCCACTACACCCGAATTTTTGCTTGTAGAATGATTCC
Source organism: Macrobrachium nipponense (assembly GCF_015104395.2). Taxonomy (NCBI): domain Eukaryota; kingdom Metazoa; phylum Arthropoda; class Malacostraca; order Decapoda; family Palaemonidae; genus Macrobrachium; species Macrobrachium nipponense. The sequence goes on from NC_061090.1 coordinate 35,637,754, forward strand.
CCGAATGAAAATACGTTATTAGATGCACATAATTCAACTAGCTTTATTATTTTGTCAAGCGCCAATGGGAAATGATCTGAATAGGGGGCGGGGGATAATTTTACCTTCCCTTAAAAACTGAAGAACGTCCTGTACTGGTACTTTAGTGAACAGGGAATCTACGTCAAGGCTCAACAGTTTTATGTTGTGAAGTGGTATATGTGCTTCTCTGAATTTGTGACAAAAATCTTCCGAATGTTTAATGTGACTGGGAGAAAAAGTGCCTAAAAAAGGGGAAAGGAGGCCAGCTAACCATTTAGAAATTTTGTAATTGAAAGCACCGGCACATGAAACGATGGGTCTGAATGGAAGATTGTTTCTTTGTGAGTTTTGGGAAGGCCATAAAAATAGGAATTTAGGATTAATTACTTCAAATTTCTCTAATAGTTCAATACTCTTTTTGTCTTTGCCAAGTCCGATCTTTTATGGCATGACATTTGAGGGAAAAAATTATATGGTCTTATTTGATTTCCTAATGACTCCTATTACTAACATTTTTCAACTTCGTCATTTATCTCTATTTTGAAATTTCATTGAGAATCTATACGAAGGTACGTAATAGCTTTATGTTTGTCCTTAGACCGTGTTTTTTTGTGTTAAACTTACATCCGCTTTTTCCAGAGATCACTCGCCAGTGGAGAAACTTCCTGGTATTCAGGTAAAAGATAAAAAAAAATTCTGCTGAATCACCTCCTGCTTGAATGACTTTACGGATATTACTTTAGATAGATTGATCAGAGAGATTCATCCACGACTGGTTGGCGTGATTAAAAATTAGCAACAATAAAAATGCGATATGTATACTTTTAGGCTTTGTTCGCGGAAATCGTTATATTTCAGAGTGTCGGGAAGGATTAAAATTTCATTTCCCAGCAAAAGTCATTTTACAGCACTAAGACATTCGAGGTGCATGCTTCTCGAGATTTTTGCGTGCAAAGTGCGACTGCGGTTGTGGGAGAATTCTGTTGGGTCATTTGAATAATGTTACGATTTATGAGACAAATGTATAGTTCCTTTATATAAGTTATTATTTGATTAACTGTCTCATTTTGTTCAAACGGATTTTAATATGTTTGAAGGATTATAGGATTTCCCTTTGATAAACACGCCTTATTTTGCAGGATGTAAGATATATTTTGTATACCCCTAGATGAATCTTACAATTACACTAGATACAGATCAATGTTTTTTATAAGCTATAGAGGTATCTGTAAACGCTCGCTTATCCGGACTTCTCATTAGGGAAGTTCGAAACAACAGACGGTGAGTCCGTAAATACAGGATATTACGTGTACTAAAGGATAAACAAGATATTCTAATTTTTACGGCGCGTACAGTCGGGCTTTATCCACCACTACTTATAATAACTTATGTATTTTAAAAAAAAAAAACGAAAACCTGCTCTGATTACTTTATACGGTCGTGTGTTTCATAGGAAAAATCCTTTTAATTCAAAAAGATATCGGTATGTATGATCTAACATCGCTTTTCCCCACTCTGCTAGAGTCGCTTATTGTGTGGAATTTGCTTTGCTTTGAAAACTTCGGCAGTTTTGACTAACCTTGACCGCTTGATAGGGGACACAGTCACCGAGTTTGCTTGTTTTGATTCTGAACGGGCTACTGTTTCTATTTCTTTTTGTAATAATTAGGATCCTTCTCTTTATTACCATCGGCAACGTATTGTGTGTTTTTAGCATTATGTTGCTGGTTACGTATAAAGCAATGATGACGAACTATTAGGAACTGAGCGATTACTAATAAGACAAGTTATCACTACTGCATTCCAATATTAACCCTCTTACGCCGATTGGACGTATTAAACGTCGAGTCAAAATGTCTCCCGTATGCCGATTGGACGTATCATACGTCGGCTCAAAAAAAGTTTTTTAAAAAATTCGCGGAAAAATACTTATAGGCCTACCAGCCGAAAACTTTTGTATCACGCGCCTTGGGGGATGCTGGGAGTTCACGGATCAAGGCGTTGTTTTGTTTTACAATCGCTACGCAGGCGCGCAAGCGCGAATTTCTTTCTTATCGCACTAAAAAGTATCAGTGACATCTCGGAAATTATTTCGTCACTTTGACATAATTATTGCACCATTTTAAAATTATCCTTTACATGAAGTATTATATATGAAAATGTGCGCAATTTCATGCACATACAACTAAAAAATACTCATGATTGTAGCTTTTATCACTTTTGAAATATTTTCATATAAATAACGATAAGTGCAAAAATTACAACCTTCGGTCAACTTTGACTCTACAGAAATGGTCGAGAAACGCAATTGTAAGCTAAAATTCTTATATTATAGTAATATTCAATCATTTGACTTCATTTTGCAACGACTTGGAAGTCTCTAGCACAATATTTCGATTTATGTGAATTTATGAAAAAACTTTTTCCTTACGTTCGTGCGATAACTCTTCAGATATTTTTTCGTGCGATTGTCCTAATGTTTGCACCCTTTTAAATTTGCCGTTACATAAAGTTTTATATATGGAAATGTGCGCAATTTCATGCACAATACAAAAAAAAACAATGGTTGTAGCTTTTATCAGTTTGAAATATTTTCATATAAATAACGTTAAGTGCAAAAATTTCAACTTTCGGTCAGCTTTGACTCTACCGAAATGGTCGAAAAACGCAATTGTAAGCTAAAACTCTTATATTCTAGTAATATTTAATCATTTACCTTCATTTTGCAACGACTTGGAAGTCTCTAGCACAATATTTCGATTTATTGTGAATTTATGAAAAAAAAAAAAATTACGTTCGCGCGGTAACTCTTCCGAAAAAAAAAATCATAAATTTTTTTTGTGCGATTGTCGAAATGTTTGCACCAGTTAAAATTAGCTGTTACATAAAGTTTTTTAGTATATGAAAATGTGCGCCAATTTCATGTAGAATACAACTAAAAATGATTGAAGGTTGTATCTTTTCTCTTTTTTCGAAATATTTGCATATAAATCACGATAAATAGAAAAAAAACACGTTCGGTCAAATTTGACTCTACCGAAATAGTTGAAAAAACGCAATTGTAAGCTAAAACTCTTACGGACCTAGTAATATTCCGTCATTTTTTTCTTCATTTTGAAACAAATTTGAAGTCTCTAAAACAATATTGTGATTTATGGTGAATTTTTGAAAAATATATTTACCTTCACTCCGCGCGCGCCGATTCGCGTCCGCAAGTCTCCGAAATACGTACATGGCATTATCCTAATATTTGCTCCTTTTTCATATTAGCCTTTTTATAGAGTTTCATATATCAAAATGTGTGCAAATTCATGAAGAATACAATAAAATAATTGAAGGTTGTAGCTTTTTCCATCTTCGAAATATGTGCATATGAAAAAAAAAAAATATATATATTAAAATTTCGACATTCGGTCAAATTTAACTCGTCCGAAATGGTCGGAAATCTGCAATCTAATCTAAAAATCTTACAGTATCGTAATATTCAATCATTTGTTTTCTTAATTTTGAAACAAATTGGAAGTCTCTAGAAACATTATTAGAATTACGTGGGGAATTTTGAAAAAAAATATTTATTTGCGTCCGCGCTTTACGAATTCGTACAAATTTTAATTTTGTGATAATATTTTTCCGGTGTTGCTTTTAGTGTTTTACAATGTATTATATATCAAAATGATTGCAATTTAGTGTACAATACAACGCAAAAAAAAGTAACTGGTTAACTTTGACCGTTTTCTGCCACAGCGTGATTTGAATACAATTATGTATGAATTTTTTTTTTTTTTTCGCTACCATATATCGCATTATTTACATGATAATGATATTATTTTCCTTTTCTGATGGTTGCATTCTAAACTTCAGGCAATGAAAAAAAAAAGGAGCCAAAAATGAACTCTTAATCTTCAAAAGTACGCGCGCTGTAATTTTTTGAAAAAATTATTTTTTTTCCACTTCCGCGTCACTCCAAACCAGTGGCCCGGCATACGGGAGACGTTTTGATTTTTAGGGCTCCGGCGTAAGAGGGTTAACTGTTTGTACTTCATTCTTTGCTAAAATTTGAAATAGTGAGGGATCCTGGTCAGCGCATTTAGCCTGATGAAAGTTTTTTTACAGACATGTTATTCCTTGCAATCCAGCCATATTTTTAAAGTTAAGTTGAGTCATTGAGGTTCGATATTTTATATAACTCAAAAACTCAGGGCTAAAATTGCGATCGGGACTTTGCAAAGGAGCATTTATTGTCATGACCCGAAATAGTGTTACCTCTAATTTATATAGATTTGTACGGGTGTTCCACTTTGTTTTTTGTGTGTTTTTCTAATCACTACGGTGCTTAACGACCCTATCCATGCATCTGTATAAATACAGACGTCCACTGCGTAAACGCATATTCACTGTTTAATAGATTTGTTACGTAAGGGATTAATAATCACCCAAAATGATAAAATTAACATAGTATATGATTATGATATTTCAGTAGAACTTCTGGAAACAGACACTCAAAGATAAAAACTCGCACGCAGTAGCGAAATCTCAATGATGTAGATAATTTCTGTAAAAAAGTAAGATTAAGAATGTCTCGTAACTTCAGCCACAGGAATAATGAAATTCGACCTGTAAAGGAAACACTCAAAGTTACTCCAAATGAATAAAAATTGTACTTAGCTTGCTTTTTGTGGGGGAAGTCACGGTGTTTCCGATAACGACACACGGCCTTGGTCCTCCTTCTCTATTGAGCGGATGACCTGGTTTGGCTTCAGTTTCCCCCCTGGTGCGCGTTGTTTCGATGATTCTTCAAGCCCTTGAAAGATCCGATGCTGCAGACGCGTTCGGTTTGTTTCTTGAAGTTATTCACTAACGATGATACTAAGTTGCTTGAAGAATCTGTTGCTTTCGTCGTCGTTGAAAAGTTCTTATTGTTTTCTGAAGTCGCTCACTAACGATGATACTAGGTTGCTTGAAGAATCTGCTGCTTCCGTCGTCGTTGACTTCTTATGATACATGATTTTTTATTATTCTGGTTTTTTTTCTTCGTAGACGTTTGTAGAGTTCTTCTGGTACGCTGGCCACCAATATTAGAGCTTGTGCCTTGTATGATAAGGCGCCCTATGAGGTAATGTTAGACTTGCGATAATCTATACGCTAAGTTCGGTTGGTATTGCACTTGCCAATCTTCAATGGAGTGTCTGGGGGTTGTAGATCACTTACGAAGTCGGTATTATCTTGTTGGTTATTACGACGGATGTGTTAAACTCATGTTGGTTCGGTGAGGAGGTTTTCTTGTAGAAAACACGAAGTAAAAAAATATTTATATTCTTCTGAAGTTTTACATGGTGAAGATCAGGTATGATTAATAACGATAGCTTGATCGCTTCTGCCAATGATGATGGCTAATCCTATTCCTCTACATGGATAAAGCTTAGGTAAAGAGGTACAAAGGTCTTCTAATGACGATCGCTAACTCTCGTTCTCCTCGTCTACCATCTCTGTTTACAAGTTATGAAGGAACAGACAGTAGTTCGAACATATGAACATACATACAAATGACATAGTTTCATACGAAACACACAATCAAAATGAGACACGCCTACAGATCACGTAGGCCGTTTGAATTAATTATAGGTCGGTGGGTAGTTGTCTCAAGCAGGGAGCTTGGACTAATGTTTATGAACAATTGAATGGACTACAGGTGACGGCATGTTATCTTAGCCTACATACTTATTGTATACGTCATCTTTAGCGTCTCTAGTCTGATCACATTCCTGCAAGCAATCTGGTTGACCTCTTTAGTTTTAGACTTTTTATATATATGGACTAACATTCCATATTTTTATTATTGTAAACACATATATATATAGATATATATATATATATATATAATATATTATATATATAATATATATATATATAGTTATAGTAGATATATATATATATATATATATATATATATATATATATATATATATATATATATATATATATATATAATATATATATATATATATAGATATATATATATTCCTAAATCATGAATACATCTGACTACAAGAAAAGAAAGCACCCATTTACTAGTCAAATGCATAAAAATTCCTACGTATTTGTTAATGCACAAAATACACAACCACATGAAATACACTTACATTCGACCACATATAAATCCCCCTACAAAACCCAATAAAACGAACTAAATGATCAGTTCAATAATGATAAAGTTGTAACGTCCCTAAATCAAAGCCAGAATTCCGTTTTAGAAAATATTTCGTAATGATCAAATCACCATGATTTCCAGATGAATGAATTATGACTTTATTTATCTTTTAATCAAAGAGAAAAATATATGATTTCTAATCATTCGTTCCCCGTATGAAAGATATTACTGTGCGTATTTGTGATGTACGGCGCAGAACGTGTGTTGGAAAATGGTAAAAATATTGAACGAAATCGTATATTACTGTCTAAAGCTTGTGACACTATGTGCAAGGGGAGAGTGGCAATGCCTACGATGATTTTTAAATGTATTTTCTTTGTGTTTGTGTGTGTGTGTGTGTGTGTTTGTTTCATACGTATGTGTAAGTTGTTCCATTTATTTTCTTTTTGTTATTTATTTGCAAATCATTTAGGCGTTCTAGTTAAACGTTTCATCTTTCAGTTTCAGATATTTTGTTTCCTTCAAGTTTGATTCAATTGTTTTTATAGAATTTGAGAACTAAATAGATAATAGATTGAATAAATTATAAAATTGCCAATTTCTTATAAATATACTTTCTCTATCTTAAGAACGTATATTGAGAGAGAGAGAGAGAGTTACTTATGTTGGGCTTGCCACTACCTGCAGCACCATTGCAGTGGTGTTACGGCATATATAAAAAGTTAATTGATGATATTAAGTTAGTGATGGAGAAAGAAAGAATGTTATTTTAACATTTCATCATGAAAATGAATATCTCTCTCTCTCTCTCTCTCTCTCTCTCTCTCTCTCTCTCTCTCTCTCTCTCTCTCTCTCTCTCTCTCACTTGGGATTATAAAGGTTTTTAAAATTCTATGCCTCATCTACTATTTTTTTCTTCTTATTATCATTATTTGTGAATTCCACTGATACCTAACATCTTTTTTGTATTTTTTTATTCGCGGTTTTTTTTATTAACCATTTCCTTTATAAAATTATGCATATAATCTTTGTGTTAACTAAATTATTATAACGAAAGTGGGCGAGAGGAATTATATGACGAGGTGTGGGGTTAGAGTAAAAGAGAGAGAGAGAGAGAGAGAGAGAGAGAGAGAGAGAGAGAGAGAATGTCCATTTTCATGTTAAAATGTTAAAATAACAAGGTAAGCAAATAATAACTTTCTGTCTTTCTCCTTCACTAATTTATATTATTATTTCATAAATTTTTACAGTTTTATTACGGTGGAGAGTTTTATGGGTCGCGACTCATACAGTATTATACCGAGACTACCCATAGATAGATCTATATTTCGATTGCCTTGATTATGCGCTGTTCAGAAAACTCGATTGCGTCGCCATTTTTACTTGTTTACCATTCACGTTGCTCGAACAAAACCAAAATGAACAGATGCTACAGCGAGATAGACGCTGATTTGTTTTTTGTATTCGAGTGACGACTGAGGGTAACTGGAATATTCTGGGAATATTCCATTCAACCGGCAC
>NC_061090.1:35655443-35672943 GCF_015104395.2 Macrobrachium nipponense
ATAATTTGTTTAATATAGGACAACATGGTTTCGTACCAGGAAAAAGTACGCAAAAGTATATGATTGGGCAGAGGTAAATAGGATGGTATTTAACTCTGATAAATTTGAATCAATCAATTATGGAGACAGAGAAGGAAAGCTATAGGCATATAGGGCACATAATAATGAAACAATCACAAATAAGGAAGCAGTTAAATACCTTGGTGTTATGACGAATAGGAACATGTAATGCAACGATCAAATAGCAATTTTGTTGGCAAAATGTAAAGCAAAAATGGGAATGTTGTTACGGCACTTCAAAACAAGAAAAGCTGAGCACATGATTATGCTTTATAAAACATATGTTCGTAGTCCACTTGAATATTGCAATATGATATGGTACCCACACTATCAAAAGGATATTGCACAAATAGAGAGTGTACAAAGGTCCTTTACAGCTAGAGTAGAAGAAGTAAAGGACCTTGACTACTGGGAAAGACTACAATCCTTAAAATTATATAGTGGTTAAATGGTGAGGGAAGCTAATTGAGTTGTAACCCTGTACTGACCGGCCTCTATACCTCTACGATGGACGTTTGGGTCTTACCCTATATTTACAGTGAAGGATTACTATTTTGAAATGAATGGTTATTTATTTCAGTAAGTCAGGTTCAGTATTTTGGTGTTTTATTCTTGAGAAAATGGATATATCTCTTTGTTTTAACACGTTTTTATCTTTTTGTTATTTTTTTTTTTTTTTTTTTATAAGTTGGGCCTGTTTAAAACTTCGCACACTTCGTATATTTTTGTGAGATAGATTAACGGAACATATCTCTCGATCCCAACGCCTGCCTTGCTCTCTATTGTACGCGCTTCTACATTTTATAGAAACTTATATCTTTTATTTTTCCGTTCTATCAAACACAATGCTGTATATGTATAGTAAACTGGTGAATATTAAGTAATACTTCCTACGTAAAAGAATCCTGTTGACTGACTAAATATTAGATCAGAATCGACAACCACTTTCCCTCAATTGACCTCTCATGCGTCATAATCGAATATTGTTCGTATGCATTTTTATAAGGAATTTATATTGCATTGGGATAAAGGCCCATTGTTCCAATATAGGTCACGTATTTACTCTCATCTCTGACAGCGAGAGAGAGAGAGAGAGAGAGAGAGAGAGAGAGAGAGAGAGAGAGAGAGAGAGAGAGAGAGAGAGTTAACCTGATATTTGAATGCTTCATAACTGTTTTCATTTTACGTCTAAATGCAAATTATATCAAAGATTAAATTTATCTAAACAACGAAGAAGAGGAACGAGAGAGAGAGAGAGAGTGAGAGAGACCTTTTAAAAGTTACTGATTATCCTAATGCTTCTTATTTTTATCAAGAATATGACGCTACTTAGTAAAAGAAAATCAATGTTAGGAGAATTGATATGAATACAAAGTGAGAAGGTAAAATATTTATTTATTAATGATTGAGAACAACAAATACATATACTATAATAACGATACCTCCCCTATTAGAGGCTCGAGGAGTGCCTCTGCCACGAGTAACGCAATACCCAAATTAAAACTGAGAAAATTATATAAGCATAAATGCAGCAGAATAACCTTTTATTGAGGCAATAAATCAGGGTAACAGTCGAGAGTTTAAGACAGCAATCGATGCGATGGACCTCTGGCACGCAACATCCCCAATTACCCTGCAGACTGGGATAGCACAGCGATTGGGACACACTGGGATCAAGTTTTTAGGAGTTGGGGAAAAAATCTTTAAGGTAGGAGAGATTCGTGAGAAGACATCAGCCTCTTGCACCCAGAAATAAATATAAATTGGAAATAAATTAGAAAAAAAAAAATGTAATTGTTAATGTTAGGTACTGAGGAATAATGTAAAATAATGACTTGGGACGGTAAATGTTTGATCGAGAGAGAGAGAGAGAGAGAGAGAGAGAGAGAGAGAGAGAGAGGAGAGGTGGATAGGGGGAGGGTGGCGGGGGGGAAGCTAATACACAGACATAGGATTAGAAATTATTTGATACGTTTCTTCAAGTAATTTTTATGGAAGTAACATTAAACCTTCCATTATTATTATTATCATTATTTTTCTAACCCTGTACATAATTATTTTAATTCTTCTGTGGATTTTAATTCCCAATAGTATAGTCTCTTTTCAATGGTTCTTTGGTTCAATGATAATAATGATATATAGGGAGCAGACTTCCTTTGATACATGTTTTGTTGAAGATATTGGCAGATTTCAACGAATTAATCTCATACAGGGACTTTTCCTGACTCAGCTTTGTTATTGAGTAGAAATCCAATGTTCATCTCTATCAAAGTTGGGATATTCGTCACACACAGTTCAAAATATTTTATTAAAATTTTTTTTTTTATATATTGCTTTTACACAGAAACCAAGCCCAGTAACTTCAACGGGATCTTGGTAGTTATCTTCTGGTATTTTTCCTAGGATACTTGTATTGGGCATCCTTATACTTCTACTGGGACTCCTTCAAGGGCTGATGCAATCTGCAGGTTTCGAACATCTCCGTGGTCATCATCAGGACGTTTGCCAAGACGAACTGGATGAGTACTGGGCTCAGATCGGCTTTTATAAGAGGGGATGGGCTGGGTCCTATTGGATGTTGAATTATCATTGGATGCATGGGGGTATCCTTCCGGGCCTAAGCTGTCGTTTGTGGGTCGATGGTTGGGGCTGGTCCTGATGATGACCACAGAGATGGTCGAAACATGTAGACCACAACAGTCCCTTAAGGAATCCCATTAACAGTACAAGGAGGCCTAATACAAGAAAAAATACCAGAAGATAACTACCAAGAACCTGTTGAAGTTACCGGTCGTGGTTTTTGTGTAAAAACAAAATATAGAACATATATTTTTGATCAAATATTTTAACCAGTGAGTGACGAATATCCCAATTTTGACAAAGGTAAACATTGCATTTCTATACAACAAATTGGCTGAGTCAGAAAAACGAATTATCAGAACTGAAAATACCCTGAATGAGATTAATTCGTTGAAATCTGCCATTATCATCAACAAAACATATATCAAAGAAGGTCTGCTCGCTATATTATTATTATTATTATTATTTTATTTATTTTTTTTTTTTTTTTTGGGGTTTTTTTTTTTTTTTTTTTTTTTTTGCTCTATCACAGTCCTCCAATTCGACTGGGTGGTATTTATAGTGTGGGGTTCCGGGTTGCATCTGCCTCCTTAGGAGTCCATCACTTTTCTTACTATGTGTGGCGTTTCTAGGATCACACCCTTCTGCATGAGTCCTGGAGCTACTTCAGCCTCTAGTTTTTCTAGATTCCTTTTCAGGGATCTTGGGATCGTGCCTAGTGCTCCTATGATTATGGGTACGATTTCCACTGGCATATCCCATATCCTTCTTATTTCTATTTTCAGATCTTGATACTTATCCATTTTTTCCCTCTCTTTCTCTTCAAATGGGTGTCCCATGGTATTGCGACATCAATGAGTGATACTTTCTTCTTGACTTTGTCAATCAACGTCACGTCTGGTCTGTTTGCACGTATCACCCTATCCGTTCTGATCACCATAGTCCCAGAGGATCTTTGCCTGATCGTTTTCTATCACTCATTCAGGTGGTGCTCGTACCACTATTACTGCAAGGTAGCTGATGTTTCTTGCACAGGCTCCAGTGGAGGGCTTTTGCCACTGAATCATGCCGCTTTTTATACTGGTTCTGTGCAAGTGCCGGGCATTCCACTTGCTATGTGGTTTATGGTTTCATTTTTCGTATTGCACTTCCTACATATAGGAGAGATGTTATTTCCGTCTATCGTACTTTGAACATATCTGTTCTTAGGGCCTGATCTTGTGCGCTGTTATCATTCCTTCAGTTTCCTTCTTTAGCTCTCCCCTCTATAGCCATTGCCATGTGTCATCGCTGGCTAGTTCTTTAGTCTGTCTCATTTATTGTCCGTGCATTGGTTGTTGTGCCAGTCCTCTGTTTTGTCTGTCATTCTCCTGTCTCTGTATATTCTGGGTCTTCGTCTACTTTTATTAGTCCTTCTTCCCATGCACTCTTTAGCCACTCGTCTTCACTGGTTTTCAGATATTGCCCCTGTGCTCTGTTTTCGATGTTGACGCAGTCCTCTATACTTAGTAGTCCTCTCCCTCCTTCCTTTCGTGTTATGTATAGTCTGTCCGTATTTGCTCTTGGGTGTAGTGCTTTGTGTATTGTCATATGTTTCCTGGTTTTCTGATCTATGCTGCGGAGTTCTGCCTTCGTCCATTCCACTATTCCTGCGCTGTATCTGATTACTGGCACTGCCCATGTGTTTATGGCTTTTAAATCATATTCCGGCGTTGAGTTTTGACTTGAGTATTGCCTTGAGTCTTTGCATATATTCTTTCCTGATCGTGTCCTTCATCTCTTGGTGTTTTATATCCCTTCCTTCCATTATTCCCAGGTATTTGTATCCTGTCTCATCTATGTGTTTGATGTTGCTCCCATCTGGTAGCTTTATCCCTTCAGTTCTTGTAACTTTGCCTTTGTGTATGTTGACTAAGGCGCATCTTTCTATTCCAAACTCCATCCTGATGTCCCCAGATACAATCCTTACAGGCTGGATTAGGGTATCTATTTCCTTGATGCTGTTGCCTCTTTTCTTGAGTTGGTACCCAGCATCCATCTTCTGTAGTACTTTTGTCACGGGAATCATGGCTACTACGAAGAGTAGTGGGGACAGTGAATCGCCATGGAAGATCCTTCTCCTGATATTAACCTCTGCTAGTCTTATTCCAGAGCTTGTAAGTATTGTATTCCAGTTGAGCATTGTATTTTTGAGGAAGCTGATGGTGTCTGCCTCTGCCCCATATATTTTCAGGCATTCTATTAGCCATGTGTGTGGTATCATGTCGAAGGTTTTCTTATAGTCTATCCATGCCATGCTTAGGTTGGTTTTCCTTCTCCTACTGTTCCTCATTACCATTTTGTCTATCAGGAGCTTGTCTTTTGTGCCCCTACACTTCCTTCTGCAGCCTTTCTGTTGGTGGGGGATGGTGTTTGTCTCCTCTAGGTAATTGTATAGCCTTTCACTGATGATACCTGTTAGTAACTTCCACATTATTGGTATGCAGGTGATAGGCCTGTAGTTACTGGCTATATTTCCCTTACTCTTGTCTTTTTGTATAAAGGATGTTCTTCCTGTGGTCATCCATTTGGGTGCATGGTGATTATTATTATTATTATTATTTTTATTATTATTATTATTATTATTATTATTATTATTATATTATTATTATTATTATTATTATATTTTGTTCTAAAGGGTCCACAATAATACAAAGTGTAAAAAGTCCGTGTACAATTTTGAAGACTTTACAGATAGCTTTCGAACCCTTCCCTGGGTTCATCTTCAGTCCCTTTAGAACATTATATACTCTCGTGATAGAGAGTTTTCCCTCCTATTATTATTATTATTATTATTATTATTATTATTATTATATTATTATTATTATTTTTATTATTATTATTACATCATCCATGAGGAAGAATGAACCCATTATCCTCTCTAGATATAGTTAATAATGATGTGTCTCTTATAATTGATTTTATTAGTTTGTCTTGTCCTTTGTAAAAATAATCATTCAGTGCAAATTAAATCCTTTTAGGACACCAGCAACATAGGCAACAAACCAATGACCCACCAAGAGAAATAGTTATAACTCTGGAAACCTTCTCCACTTATATACTGGAAATAAAAGACTTAGTTTAAAATAATGTCATGAACTCTGTAAAAAAAAATACTAAAAATAAAATAAAACCCACAAGACTTACGTCACGTTTTCTTTTGAGCCGTCCACCAAATAGATTTGGAACTGAACTTTTTCCCAGGTTGAATTTTAAGTAACGGTGGCGCAGTTATAGCTTCTATAAAAAGCTTAAACTCGATGGATAAAGGACAAGTATATTTTTACCAAGGAGGGAGAGAGAGACAGGGCCAGCGAGAGAAAGAGAGAGAGAGAGAGAGAGAGAGAGAGAGAGAGAGAGAGGAGAAGAATTTTTTTTTTAGCTACAGGCTTACCGTGACGACCAGTAAAACTTAATGCTGCTAAGCACTGAAGGAAAGATAGAGAAGTTTTTATACCTTAACGTTTTACCACGGAGACCAGTTACTTTTAAAGCTACATACAGTATTATACTCTCTCTCTCTCTCTCTCTCTCTCTCTCTCTCTCTCTCTCTCTCTCTCTCTCTCTCTCTCTCATATACTGCAGTGTATACTAAGACAAAAATTCTTGGTAACAATTTTGAGGTATTATATTAACAAGCACCACAGCTCTAGCTTTGGAAAATAATATTACAAATTATATTCCTACGTCATTATTATCATTATTATTATTAAGAGCATGTCATTGACGTTGCTTAAACTTATACTGCCATTTAAATAATTAATGATACATCATTTAACATCAAGGACACGTCGTTAACAATATCATTAAGGTTCTCCTCATTGCCAGTATTATAATTAACGTTGCATCTGTCATTTCCTGCTGTTGAACTCGTTCTGTATGTAAAAGGATGACAGGTTGTCAATTCGAGTAAACAAATGAAGTGGAAGGTTTCAATTATATTCTATTTAATTGGCAAAAGTATAAGCCTGTATTTTTTGCCAATGCCTTATCACGAAGGCTACAATTATTTAGTGCTTAATTTGAGGTCTGAATTCTATATATATAATGACATTTATAATATATTGAGTCATGATTTAAAAGGAATTTAGATTCATCTAAAAGGGTAGTGATATGTGTGCAGAGTAGGTCGTAGAAATTATTGGTTAGCCTCTCTCTCTCTCTCTCTCTCTCTCTCTCTCTCTCTCTCTCTCTCTCTCTCTCTCTCTCTCTCGTGTACACACAGTGATATTTACCTTCCAGGAAATTGTGCTTTAGTGATGACATCAATTTCTGCCCTTATTTTAACTTAAGTAACTTCTGCTACTCTCTCTCTCTCTCTCTCTCTCTCTCTCTCTCTCTCTCTCTCTCTCTCTCTCATACACCCAAGGGATATGACGTAGAGAAGCCTTTTCCTTCTAGGAAATTGATCTTGAATATGGAACTTTTCCCAGGTTTGAATTTGAGTAACGGTGGCGCAGTTATAGCTTCTATAAAAAGCTTAAACTCGATGGATAAAGGACAAGTATATTTTTACCAAGGAGGGAGAGAGAGACAGGGCCAGCGAGAGAAAGAGAGAGAGAGAGAGAGAGAGAGAGAGAGAGAAGAAATTTTTTTTAGCTACACGGCTTACCGTGACGACCAGTAAACTTAATGCTGCTAAGCACTGCAGGAAAGATAGAGAAGTTTTATACCTTAACGTTTTACCACGGAGACCAGTTACTTTAAAGCTACATACAGTAATTATACTCTCTCTCTCTCTCTCTCTCTCTCTCTCTCTCTCTCTCTCTCTCTCTCTCTCATATACTGCAGTGTATACTAAGACAAAAATTCTTGGTAACAATTTTGAGGTATTATATTAACAAGCACCACAGCTCTAGCTTTGGAAAATAATATTACAAATTATATTCCTACGTCATTATTATCATTATTATTATTAAGAGCATGTCATTGACGTTGCTTAAACTTATACTGCCATTTAAATAATTAATGATACATCATTTAACATCAAGGACACGTCGTTAACAATATCATTAAGGTTCTCCTCATTGCCGGTATTATAATTAACGTTGCATCTGTCATTTCCTGCTGTTGAACTCGTTCTGTATGTGAAAGGATGACAGGTTGTCCATTCGAGTAAACAAATGAAGTGGAAGGTTTCAATTATATTCTATTTAATTGGCAAAAGTATAAGCCTGTATTTTTTGCCAATGCCTTATCACGAAGGCTACAATTATTTAGTGCTTAATTTGAGGTCTGAATTCTATATATATAATGACATTTATAATTTATTGAGTCATGATTTAAAAGGAATTTAGATTCATCTAAAAGGGTAGTGATATGTGTGCAGAGTAGGTCGTAGAAATTATTGGTTAGCCTCTCTCTCTCTCTCTCTCTCTCTCTCGTGTACACACACAGTGATATTTACCTTCCAGGAAATTGTGCTTTAGTGATGACATCAATTTCTGCCCTTATTTTAACTTAAGTAACTTCTGCTACTCTCTCTCTCTCTCTCTCTCATACACCCAAGAGATATGACGTAGAGAAGCCTTTTCCTTCTAGGAAATTGATCTTGAATTATGGAGTTAATTTCACCTGAATACGCCCGATCTATTTCCATCATTATTCAGAGAATCCTATAACGGTACCAAATTAAAAGGGCAGCCTGATATTAATTGCGTAGGAAACCCTCGTTGTGTTCGTATTTCCAATTATGTAATCTTCCCTCTAATAATAATTTACCTTTCGGCAAATTCACAAAATAAGAGACCTAACGCAAAATTTGTTTTCTTCATAAAAAAAGTTCAGATGTCACGGTTACACCTACAATATAATAATAAGGAACTAAGATATCAACGACAGTGCCACACTGCTTAATGTAATCTGTATACACGTGTCTGCGTTCTCTCTTTTCAATGCGCGTCTGTGATACCATAACCATATATCAAAGCAAAAGGGAAAAAATGAAAGAAATTACCATCACAACACAGAATATGGGGTTCCATTAAACGCTCAGTATAATAAAAAATATGCCCCCCCCCCACCCCCTCCCCCTCCCCCCTCACCCAAACACGAAAAAAAATAGGTAGGGCCAATACATTGACCCGAAAGTGACAAGGCAACGGTACTGAATAATTCGTAATTTTTGTTCTCGGGCTCAGTCATCCAAATATCCATGAATATTCAAACCCTGATTTGTGCAGATACTGTACAATAGGATTTGTAGCTTTTAAAGTCCTGTATGTGTGTGTGTGCTAGTAGAGCATTTTACTGAGGGTTATTTTTGGCTTAAAGGATCGTTCCAATTCTATGATTTTATTATTATTAATCATTATTTATTATTATTATTATTATTCTTCTTTTTTTTTTTTTATTAAAATAATGGCAGAATTCACAGAATTGATTTTGTACAATATTCTTTCAATTCTCCTTATGATTTTCCTTTCTGGCACGCTGGTATTATAAAGCAGCTGTCCAATGTTCATCGTGCTGTAGGTCGTCAACGGAAATTTCGGGCGGGCTGGTGTTATCAAAAGCAAAACTGGTATCAGGGACAGGCTGGGGTCGTCAACAGGTATACAGGTGGGTTTCGTAGGTCGGGAACAGGCCGTAGTCGTCAGGGGTCTATCCGGTATTTCTTGTTATTTCTTCTTTTCTGGTTTTCAAGGCGTCTACATGTTTCGGCCACCTCGTTTCGTTTCCATCTTCGGGACGGTATCGCTGAGTGCAATGGTCTGTGTCAGATGTATTCACGCTATTTATTGCATTCGGTTGGCTTGAAGAAACAGGTACCTCACTTTTCATGGGCAATACCTGTGACGTCACGAGCGATGTCATCAGGGGGCCCGTTGCTGGTTGGCTGTCCTCTTCGTGGGCGGAGCCTCATCCTTATTGGTGATGGTGGAGGTCCCTCGAAGGGCGTGCTACCAGGTCGTCCTCAGGGCGAGAGCTTGAGCTGCGATCACCCTCAGGGTTTACTAGGGACGTCCTCAGGATGAGAGCTAATGCTTCTATCATCTCAGGATCCCTCTGGTGCGATGGTCGTTGTGGGGCGGTGTCGCTGCTCTCCTGACGGCGGTGGGGAGGAGGAAGGTCTCCTGTGTGATGTTCAAACTGGGCTTCTCCCTCCCGATGTGCAGCGCTTCTAAGATTCGCAAACGACGTAGATCGGGTGCCTGGTCGATAAAACCTCGAAGTTACCGACGATGTCGCTGCGTCGGATTCTTTTGATATGGGCAGTCCTTGCATGATTAAATACCGCTCCTTCCTGCGCGTGACAGGAGATCCTCTTGGAGAGGCGCATTGACGTCATCCCGATGTAAGTTCCGAGGCATCCTCAGATTGGGCACGTGTATCTGTAATGACGTTCGTCCTCTTTCAAGGGATCCTGCAAATGGTGCGGGGTTATTTTTCATAATAAGACTGCAGTGTTTTTTTTACTTGTAAAAATATGGATCAAGTTTGATCTGCTTGTTGTTGTCGGTCGGGGAAACGTGAAGATCTGATATTTCCCGTAGGGCTCGCTCGTCTTCTTTATACCCGCCGATGGAAGTGCCCTTGTAGAACAAATTAATTTTCTGCTGGGGGTCTGGGCGGGGTTCCTGTAAGTACCATTCTTCCATGCTCTTCCTGAAGACGTCCTGGATGCTTCGGTTGGTGTGTCCGTTGTTTACTAGGACCTGGGCTGCACGTTCCATCTCCTTATGGGTGTCTGCCCATGTTGAACAATGGGAAAGAGCTCTCTGACGTAGGCGCTGATGGTGGTGTCCTTATAGCGTTCAGGGCATTCACTCTCGCCGTTCAGACACATTCCAGGTTCGTGGGCTTCGTGTAACCCGTGTAGCGAACGCACCCTCCTTCTGCTGGAAATATGCACCAAGAAGGCTCCCTTCATTAACCACCATGGCCATATGTACGTACAAATCGATGGTGTAGCGATGGGATCCCCCTCGGGGTCCTGTTTGCGAACTTTTACATGGGCATGGTGGAGGAGCGTGTCTTTAGGAGCATTAGGAAGCCATCTATATACGTAAGATATATAGATGACACTTTCATCCAAGCAGGAACGAGGGAGGAGATCGAGGAAATACGTCAAGCCTTCCACACCAACAGCCGTTTACGATTTACCATCGAATATAGCCGTGATGGCCGTCTTCCCTTCTGGACGTCCTGGTTGAACAATCCAGGACGTCTTCAGGAAGAGCATGGAAGAATGGTACTTACAGGAACCCCGCCCAGACCCCCAGCAGAAAATTAATTTTTCTACAAGGGCACCTTCCATCGGCGGTATAAAGAAGACGAGCGAGCCCTACGGGAAATAATCAGGAATCACGTTCCCCGACCGACAACAACAAGCAGATCAACTTGATCATATTTTATACAAGTAAAAAAACATGCAGTCTTATTATGAAAAATAACCCCGCACCATTGCAGGGATCCCTTGAAGAGGACGAACGTCATTTACAGATACACGTGCCCAATCCGAGGATGCTCGGAACTTACATCGGGATGACGTCAATGCGCCTCTCCAAGAGGATCTCCTGTCACGCGCAGGAAGGAGCGGTATATAATCATGCAAGGACTGCCCATATAAAAGAATCCGACGCAGCGACATCGTCGGTAACTTCGAGGTTATCGACCAGGCACCCGATCTACGTCGTTTGCGAATCTTAGAAGCGCTGCACATCGGGAGGGAGAAGCCCAGTTTGAACATCACACAGGAGACCTTCCTCCTCTCCACCGCCGTCAGGAGAGCAGCAGACACCGCCCCACAACGACCATCGCACAGAGGGATCCTGAGGATGATAGAAGCATTAGCTCTCATCCTGAGGACGTCCCTAAGTAACCCTGAGGGTGATCGCAGCGCAAGCTCTCGCCCTCTGAGGAACGGGACCTGGTAGCACGCCCTTCGAGGGGACCTACCACATCCACCAATAAGGATGAGGCTCCGCCACAAAGAGGACAGCCCAACCAGCAACGGGCCCCCTGATGACATCGCTCGTGACGTCACAGGTATTGCCCCAATGAAAAGTGAGGTACCTGTTTCTTCAAGCCAACGAATGCAATAAATAGCGTGAATACATCTGACACAGACCATTGCACTCAGCGATACCGTCCCGAAGATGGCCAAACGAGGTGGCCGAAACATGTAGACGCCTTGAAAACCAGAAAAGAAGAAATAACAATAAATACCGGATAGACCCCTGACGACTACGGCCTGTTCCCGACCTACGAAACCCAACTGTATACCTGTTGACGAACCCCAGCCTGTCCTGATAACCAGTTTGCTTTTGATAACACCAGCCGCCCGAAATTTCCGTTGACGACCTACAGCACGATGAACATTGGACAGCTGCTTTATAATACCAGCGTGCCAGAAAGGAAAATCATAAGAGAATTGAAAGAATATTGTACAAAATCAATTCTGTGAATTCTGCCATTATTTTTAATAAAAAATATTATTATTATTATTATTATTATTATTATTATTATTATTATATTTTGCTATCAGTCTTCTAATTCGACTGGATGGTATTTATAGTGTGGGGTTCCAGGTTGCATCCTGCCTCCTTAGGAGTCCATCACTTTTCTTACTATGTGCGCCGTTTCTAGGATCACACTTTTCTGCATGAGTCCTGGAGCTACTTCAGCCTCTAGTTTTTCGAGATTCCTTTTCAGGGATCTTGGGATCGTGCCTAGTGTTCCTATGATTATGGGTCAATTTCCACTGGCATATCCCATATCCTTCTTATTTCTATTTTCAGGTCTTGATACTTATCCATTTTTTCCTTTTCTTTCTCTTCAACTCTGGTTTCCCATGTTATTGCGACATCAATGAGTGATACTTTCTTCTTGATTTTGTCAATCAACGTCACGTCTGGTCTATTTGCACATATCACCCGTTTCTGTTTCGACACCATAGTCCCAGAGGATCTTTGCCTGATCGTTTTCTATCACTCATTCAGGTTGGTGTTCGTACCACTTATTACTGCAAGGTAGCTGGTGTTTCTTGCACAGGCTCCAGTGGAGGGCTTTTGCCACTGAATCATGCCTCTTTTTGTACTGGATCTGTGTATGTGCCGGACATTCGCTTGCTATGTGCTTTATGGTTTCATTTATCGTATTGCACTTCCTACATATGGGAGAGATGTTATTTCCATCTATCGTTCTTTGGACATATATGGTTCTTAGGGCTTGATCTGGTGCTGCTGTTATCATTCCTTCAGTTTCCTTCTTGAGCTCTCCCCTCAGTAGTCATTGCCACGTGTCATCACTGGCTAGTTCTTTAGTCTGTCTCATGTATTGTCTGTGCATTGGTTTATTATGCCATTCTTCTGTTCTGCTTGTCTTTCTCCTGTCTGTATATTTCTGGGTGTTCGTCTACTTTTATCAGTCCTTCTTCCCATGCACTCTTGAGCCACTCGTCTTCACTGGTCTTCATATATTGCACCAGTGCTCTGTTCTCGATGAGGACGCAGTCCTCTATGCTTAGTAGTCCCCTTCCTCCTTCCTTTTGTGCTATGTATAGTCTGTCCGCATTTGCTCTTGGGAGTAGTGCTTTGTGTATTGACTTATGTTTCCTCGTTTTCTGGTCTATGCTACGAATGTCTGCCTTTGTCCATTCCACTATTCCTGCGGTGTATCTGATTACTGGCACTGCCCATGTGTTTATGGCTTTTATCATATTTCCGGCGTTGAATTTTGTATCGCCTAGAGTCTCTGCATATATTTTTTTCTGGTCGTTTCCTTCATCTCCTGGTGTTTTATATCCCTCCTTTCATTATTCCCAGGTATTTGTATTCCATCTCATCTATGTGTTTGATGTTGTTCCCATCTGGTAGCTTTATCCCTTCAGTCCTTGTTACTTTGCCCTTTTGTATGTTGACTAAGGCGCATTTTTCTATTCCAAACTCCATCCTGATGTCCCCAGAAACAATCCTTACAGTTTGGATTAGGGTATCTATTTCCTTGATGCTCTTACCATACAGCTTGATGTCGTCCATGAACATCAGATGGTTAATTTCTGTTGCCTCTCTTCTTGAGTTGGTACCCCCCAGCATCTATCTTCTGCAGTACTTTTGTCATGGGAATCATTAGTATTATTATTATTATTATTATTATATTATTATTATTATTATTATTATTTTTTTTGTTTTTTTTTGCTCTATCACAGTCCTCCAATTCGACTGGGGGTATTTATAGTGTGGAGTTCCGGGTTGCATCCTGCCTCCTTAGGAGTCCATCTTTTCTTTTACTATGTGTGCCGTTTCTAGGATCACACTCTTCTGCATGAGTCCTGGAGCTACTTCAGCCTCTAGTTTTTCTAGATTCCTTTTCAGGGATCTTGGGATCGTGCCTAGTGCTCCTATGATTATGGGTACGATTTCCACTGGCATATCCCATATCCTTCTTATTTCTATTTTCAGATCTTGATACTTATCCATTTTTTCCTTCTCTTTCTCTTCTAACTGGCTGGTGTCCTATGGTATTGCGACATCAATGAGTGATACTTTCTTCTTGACTTTGTCAATCAACGTCACGTATGGTCTGTTTGCATGTATCACCCTATCCGTTCTGATAACTATAGTCCCAGAGGAATCTTTGCCTGATCGTTTTCTATCACTCCTTAAGGTTGGTGCTCTTACCATTTATTACTGCAAGGTAGATGATGTTTCTTGCACAGGCTCCAGTGGAGGGCTTTTACCTACCGAATCATGCCTCTTTTTGTACTGTTCTGTGCATGTGCCGGGCATTCGCTTGCTATGTGGTTTATGGTTTCATTTTTCGTATTGCACTTCCTACAAATGGGAGAGATGTTATTTCCGTCTATCATTCTTTGAACATATCTGGTTCTTAGGGCCTGATCTTGTGCAGCTGTTATAATTCCTTCAGTTTCCTTCTTTAGCTCTCCCCTCTATAGCCATTGCCATGTGTCATCGCTGGCTAGTTCTTTAGTCTGTCTCATGTATTGTCCGTGCATTGGTTTGTTGTGCCAGTCCTCTGTCTGTCCGTCATTCTCTTGTCTCTTTGTATTTCTGGGTCTTCTTCTACTTTTATTAGTCCTTCTTCCCATGCACTCTTGAGCCACTCGTCTTCATGGTTTTCAGATATTGCCCCTGTGCTCTGTTTTCGATGTTGACGCAGTCCTCTATACTTAGTAGTCCTCTCCCTCCTTCCTTTCGTGTTATGTATAGTCTGTCCGTATTTGCTCTTGGGTGTAGTGCTTTGTGTATTGTCATATGTTTCCTGGTTTTTCTGATCTATGCTGCGGAGTTCTGCCTTCGTCCATTCCACTATTCCTGCGCTCTACCTGATTACTGGCACTGCCCATGTGTTTATGGCTTTTATCATATTTCCGGCGTTGAGTTTTGACTTGAGTATCGCCTTGAGTCCTTCTGCATATATTCTTTCTGATCGTGTCCTTCATTACCATACAGCTTGATGTCGTCCATGAACATCAGATGGTTCATTCTGTTCGCCTCTTTTCTGAGTTGGTACCCGGCATCCATCTTCTGTAGTACTTTGTCATGGGGAATCATGGCTACTACGAAGAGTAGTGGGGACAGTGAGTCGCCCTGGAAGATCCTCTCCTGATATTAACCCCTGCTAGTCTTATTCCAGAGCTCGTAAGTATTGTATTCCAGTTGAGCATTGTATTTTTGAGGAAGCTGATGGTGTCTGCCTCTGTCCCATATATTTTTAGGCATTCTATTAGCCATATGTGTGGTATCATGTCGAAGGCTTTCTTATAGTCTATCCATGCCATGCTTAGGTTGGTTTTCCTTCTCCTACTGTTCTTCATTACCATTTTGTCTATCAGGAGCTGTCTTTTGTTGCCCCTACACTTCCATTCTGCAAACCTTTCTGTTGGTGAGGGATGGTGTTTGTCTCCTCTAGGTAGTTTGTATAGCCATTTCATGATGATACCTGTTAGTAACTTCCACATTATTGGTAGGCAGGTGATAGGCCTGTAGTTACTGGCTATATTTCCCTTACTCTTGTCTTTTTGTACTAAGGATGTTCTTCCTGTGGTCATCCATTTGTGTGCATGGTGATTTGAGATACAATGCTGTAGTTGTTCTGCTATTCGTGGTGTAGGGCCTTGAAGTTTTTGAGCCAGTATCCATGGACTTCATCGGCGGGACCTGGGGCTTTGGTTTCCAGTTTGGCATTTTCTTTAGTTGGTGTCTGACTGTGTCTGTCGTGATCTCTGTGAATCTTTGTTTTATTCTCTTGTTTCTTCTTCCTTGATTTCTGGAAGCCATGTTGCATGTTTGTTGTGTGATACCGGATTGCTCCATATGTTTTCCCAGAGTCTCTTACTTGGTTGCGGCTTCAGGAATTCTGGGTGGTTGTCTTCCCCTCTTAGTTGGCTGTATAGTCTTTTCTGGTTGGTTCCGAATAGTTCTTATTATTATTATTATTATTATTATTATTATTATTATTATTATTATTATTATTATTATTATTATTATTATTATTATTATTATTATTATTATTATTCTTAGAATATTTTGAGAACTCGATTCTATATGTAGAAATATAATTATATATACGTATATATATATATATATATATATATATATATATATATATATATATATATATATATATATATACACACACACACACACACACACACACACACACATATATATATCTATATATATATATAGATATATATATATATATATATATATATATATATATATAACAAAAACAAGAAAACCTTTTTTCCTTGGAAATGCAATTCATGAATTTCCCAGAATGTTGTAAGTATCTTGTATCTCCATTTCTGAAAACATCCAGAGGGACTGAATGCCTTCCATTTGCATCGAATCCAATCACGCTGGCGAGGAACAGGATCCAAGTGCTTATCGTGGCTTCAGAAGTATTTGATCCTCCCAGGAACTTCGGGGAAAGGGATTCAGTGCTGATAAAGCCACGGCTGGACTCTCAAAGGGAATCGTATATCATTGTGCTTATGATTCCCTTTAATACAATTGAGGGGGTTCAAGCAATTTATGTTTCTAAGGTTATTTCAGCAATGGCTGTTTGTTATGGGCTTTGGGATCACCTTCTGTGGCTTTTATTTAATTGTAATAGCAAGCAATCAATTACGATGGGACGCACGAAAAATAATTGGATTTAATTTTAACATAATTTAGGTGCCAATTGCGTAATGGCTGTTTATATAAGATATTGTTAATTACATGAGAATATTAGACATCACCCTCCAGGGGCTAATTTTGTTATTAGATATGTGTGGCCTCATATTCTTGTTGTAACTTAATTCCTAGTGAGCTTTTATTATTATTATTATTATTATATTATTATTATTATTATTATTATTATTATTATTATTATTATTATTATTATTAGAGTTTCAAAATACCTGTAATGGTATTGAAATGGACTTTATTCATCCTTCCTCTCTCTCTCTCTCTCTCCTCTCTCTCTCTCTCTCTCTCTCTCTCTCTCTCTCTCTGTAATCTAGCTGGTTGTCCCGTTTGCTATAATATCAGCAAGTGTCATACATTGATATCAACGAGTTAGCTACCTTATTAGAATATCCACTGACTGTTAAGCAATAAGAAATTTTTAGTAAGATATTAACAATAGATGGTAATATCAAGCCATAAAGTTTAATGAAAAAAAAAATTGTTTTGACATAACACAGCGAATATCTTCATGTGTATTTTCACATAACTTCAATAAACTGCAATTCAAATATCCATCATAATTGTCAAGAAGTCTCCCACAGATGATAGGAAAGCTATCATGGCAATATAACCTTTATACTTTTTTTTTTTTACTTCATCGACATCAAAGGTTCAGAAAC
>NC_061090.1:35677943-35702943 GCF_015104395.2 Macrobrachium nipponense
TTGTATTCCCCATGGAATATTGATCTCCCCTTAGAAATATCAAAAGAGACCAAATCCCTATTCCATTTCAATATAATGAGCGCTTATATTACTGTCCCTTTCAATCACCACAATGTTTTCGTTCGCAAACGCAGCTCATATTAATATAGTAAAATTATTTTCGTTTCTGTGACTGAAAGCCCCGAGTAGATAACGTTTCTGAGCACCAGTAGGTTTGGAGTCTCTCATTTAGTGGCTCACATAGTTTCACAAACGAAAGTTCAAAGCCTGGGGTTTAACCAGTCAAATATATATAATATAAATATCAAAACATTCCCACTCACAAGCATCCTTTGTTGATACGTATTCACGATGATGCCACCCTCTTTGAAAGGTTCGAGAGAGCCACCATTCATTCATAAAAACCAAAGCCAGAATTTTTTTATTAATGAAATGCTAAATAGAATGGACAAGATGTTTGAATGATTAAATATTAAGATAAAATTCCTGGAAACAACATAAAGTACCTTTCACTAAAATGATCAAGAATAGAATATTTACAAACCATAAACCTAAAAGAGGAATGCCCCAGTTCCTAGGAGAACGGATTAAGGAGACGAAAAAAAAAGCGAGGAAAAGGTGGTAGATTCCCTGAAAATAAATAAAGGGAAACTAAACCACAATACAAATGTTTGTTCGGGGTTCTTTTCAACCTCAGTGCTGGTCTCTCGACCCGGATTAAGAACTGAGTGGACTGGGTTTCCGCAGACTCTAAAGGAAAGTACCGTTATTTATTTTCTCGGCTACAAAAACTATCGAAGGGGCGAGGGAGTTTACTTTCGTAAAGAAATAAACATAGTCTATGGGTACTAGTTGTTTTGATATATTATTATTATTATTATTATTATTATTATTATTATTATTATCTCCTACGTCCTTCTGTAATGAATGGGTTAATTTTTTTGTGTTTTAGGAAGTAATAACACATACGCACATATGTATGTATGTATTAGGGCTTGTGCCTTGTATGATAAGGCGCCCTATGAGGTAATGTAGACTAGCGATAATCTTACGCTAAGTCGGTTGGTATTGCACTTCCATCTTCAATGGAGTGTCTGGGGGTTTGTAGATCATTTACGAAGTCGGTATTATCTTGTTGGTTATTACGAAGATGTGTTAAACTCATGGTGAGGAGGTTCTTGTAGAAAACACTAAGTATAAAAAATTATATATTCTTCTGAAGTTTTACATGGTGAAGATCAGATATGATTGTACAAGTCTTCTAATAACGATAGCTTGATCGCTTCTGCCAATGATGATGGCTAATCCTATTCCTCTACATGATAAAGCTTAGGTAAAGAGGTACAGGTCTTCTAATGACGATAGCTAACTCTCTTCTCTGCCTCTCTACCATCTCTGTTACAAGTTATGAAAGAACAGACAGTAGTTCGAACATATGAACATACTATCAGATGAGACACGCTACAGATCACGTAGGCCGTAGTTGTCTCAAGCAGGGAGCTTGGACTAATGTTATAAACAATTGAATGACTACAGGTGACGGCATGTTATCTTAGCCTACATACTTATTGTATACGTCATCTTTAGCGTCTCTAGTCTGATCACATTCCTGCAAGCAATCATATATATGGACTAACATTCCATATTTTTATTATGTAAACACTTACATTAGCTCGGTCAGCTACCAAAACCAACCACTGAATATTACTCAAACTTGACTTGCATTTGACTTATAGGAGTGTGATACAGACACTATGTGAAATAATATATATATATAAGTAAATAAAAAATTCATGGTGTACATGAATTGATTCAAGTAATAATATCACAATGATATTGGTAAATAATAGTGATCACGTGATATATAATGATACAGTTTTTCAACTTCATCTCTTTAAGATACTTATGCTACAGAAAATACTAATGTACTCTGATAATTGCATAGAATGAAGATTAACATGATAAAAATCATATTTTAACTGATAACAAAGTTCATATATGAATTGATAAAATTATAATGTTTATGCTGATTGATTCGTTGATTTTTATGCTAAATGTTATATATCTGATTCATTAATTCATATACTAACTCATAAATAATGCAGATAATGGTAAGATATAAGGTAACAGATTGATTATAGGCTACATGATTTGTTTTATACATATGTATATGGATTCATATAATTATGATTAATATATGTGCACTTTAAATAGATTCCTATTGCGTACACGCAAAGATATAGTTAGATTCTGTTATTTATGACATTATATATAGATTCCTAGTGCGTACACGCAAAAAAATATATTTCATTCTGTTATTTATGATCATTTATATATTGGATTTACATGACCGAGGTTATACTACTTCACATTTAACTAGCTTTCGAACAACTTTTCGTCCATTACACAGTTCCAGACAACCACCTTTAGCCAAATGAAACGGCCTTTTTCAATGGTTAAAACAAGGGGAAAATTTGCCTGGGCGGGTCCAACGTTCTATTTTGCGCTCATACTTATTCTCTGCATCCTAAGCTACACGATTACGTTCGCGATGAATAGATCATCCCAGCACGAGTCCTTCGCCAGCAAAGTAGAGTTGAATATCCTTCGGGTCGTAATTGTCGGAAGTATGTCCCTTTCGTAGTCGAATTCCGACAGCCGCTGGAGCGTTCCGCATTAAAACGAGATTAACGACGAGATACGGTGTCGGTCGAAGAAGTCCATGAATTCCTTTCACATTGTAGGCGGTTGTTACTTGACTGTAGTCGTCCGCTGCGACGAACGATTTTTTTGAAGTTGCGATGTGAAACTCTCGTACTGCAGGATACTGTAACCAGGTTCCATTAATCAGCCTGCAAGTGAAATTATACTTGTCACAAGGGCAAAGTAAATTCAGACGACATCCAAATACAGGGGAGGGGAGAGAGCCATTTAGACCAGACGTAACCCACATGAATTCGCTGTACAAACTTTTTTATCCATGGCATTAACAATGAGTGAACCTATCCAGGTCTATGATGACTTGTAAAAATATCCATAATTATAAAAAATAAATAGATATCATTACGAATCTCAAAGAAAATTCGATATTACTGGTAGTAAGATTACTAGACAAAGAAGTGGAAAATGGAGCTATTTGTAATATTGCCAGGCAACATAAGAGTCAAAGAGAATATTAATCATGATTCTGTATTTCTCTATGCTAACTAAAATTAAGTTGTGATAAAATCTGATCCTATGTGCCCTAACAAAAGTTTCATATCCAATTTTCTCGCGCACATCCTCTGATGTTAACTTTTAAAACATTATTAATAGGTAGGAGATGCAACGAAAAACCCACTATGTAACTAATTACTATATAAACTTTGGGTTTTTCAAGAAAATGTGACATTTTCCCATGAATGTGATTTACCTGGATTGTAATAAGCTAATGTTGCAAGTAAATAATCCATATCCATATCGTGATACTTCTAAATGTCTATGAGGTTCAGAAAAAATTAATTCATTTTGTTGATTATAGAAATTCTATTTGCTGATTTTGTTCATTAATTTTAAATGATTGCAAGTCCTTAACTAATTGCATTACACACACGGATAAGAATATGTTATGTGGCCTGTCATGTGACCTATGAACCACCTGTGGAAGTCATGAACTAAGCATTCCTTTCTCCAGTCAATCTGCTTCGCAAGCAGAGATTAAGCCTGTGCAAGCAGATATTTGAGGTTAAAGAAATCAATGCTGATACGGCAAACGCGACAGACCTTCTAGAACTGATGACGTCGTCACCAGCTTAAGAGTTACGTTACTTGCTGTAAGAGATACGACTTTAGTATTTTCAAATGATATTTTAGTGTTTAATTCTCCACCCGCATGAGAAGAATGTCTGAAAAAAAAAAACAGTACAAAATTGAACAATATATTAGTTTCATGTTGGAAAACTGCATGATTATGGTAAATTAAATATTCCTTATTGAAACTAAATGAAAAAGGTTTCCATACAAATTTTATTCATATTATTAGCCCTGTATAAGATTCATATAGGATTATTTCATAGATAACATTTTCACTTCTAGACTTCCTGACTTTAAAATCTCTTTTATTTTATTTTATTTTATTTTATTATTATATTTTATTTATTTATTTATTTTTTTTTTTTTTCATTGACTACGAATATAAATCACCGGGACAGACAATATGTCAGTAGATTTTGGATATGTGTTTGAACTTTAGCTTATTTGTCATTACTAAAGCGTTAAGTTAGAGTTCAAATCTTTACGCATATATATTTGGATATTTAATTATCTATGGTTACGTTTGCTTATTGATTTTATCGTGATTCCTTTTTTATTATAATTTGTAACCCTTCCGAATTCTTACGGAGTGTAATTTATATTGACTCCACTTGTATCCATATTTGATCTTTTTATATTTTTTTTATTTATTTATTTATATATTTTTTTATATATATTTGATAAATTAATGGTTGGCTTGAATATGTGGAAAAGTGTTCTAGCGGCGTACCGTATAAGGCTACTTGCGGCATCAATTCTATAGATACAAGATATAAATGATAAAGGTATTTAAAACCGCGAGAACCGCTATAATACAGTTCGGATCCAACATCACGAGGTTGTAACTCGTAAGACATTGACACTTCCTATTTAATTATCCGTTATTCTACCAAACCGATTGACTCTGGGTGTATAAAATATATTATTGGTTTTCTTAATGGAAAGGAATTCACACCACGTGTTATGGAGATTATTATTGATTTACACCACCCGAGTCAGATTATCATGTGTTGAATCCATGTTTACTGATTTAGCACTCTAAATATTCCTAACGCACTCAATTGCGGTGTTTGTTTTTAGTGCTATTAATTCTATATAACGTGTCAAGGAACTATTGACACTAAGAAGTGTTTATTCCCTCTGTCAGACTCGTAATTCTGTTAATAATTCTAAGTATATTCTTTCAAGGATTGATTTGGCACAGGATAGGCCCTTAAACTGACAGGTGTCTTAAGTGTATCCCTTGTTTTCATGACACATGTTACAATTAGTTATGTGCTTTTATATCTGTAAGCATTGTAGGCCAGTAAAATAGTGATTTGGCTTTCTGTGACATATAGGGAACCCTGATGACGGAATGCAACCAGTTTATGACGATTGGTATGAAAGAGATTATTATTACTACCTGGTCGTTAGTCATCTGCTGTGTTCCTCGAGTTTTCCTCGTCACGGACTACATATAATATTACATTTGAAAGACTTTACATTATTCTGATACACATACTTTAAATATATTTTTGCTTTAGGGTTTCTGCTCGAAGTGTTAGGATGGTTTGCTTAGCCGCTGACCCTGTTTCCGTGTCGAAGTGTTTATTGTTTGGTGTTTATTGTTTTGCTTATCGCTGTTGACACTTGCTTTGTTCAGTGTAACAGTTCTGTGCTCCGACCCAGATATTCAATGCTCGCGATCTCTTGGGTTAAGGAATTTTCTTGTTTATGATACGGTTTTAAACAAATAGGCACGGATGTTTCTATATCGTTTAGTCTAATTAATGGTTCTTTGCTGTATGGTGCGGGATTGCGGGATAATGCGTCAGCTATGATAATTGCTTTCCAGGTAGATATCTTAACTTGGCTCCAAAGACCTGAATGATCATTGTCACCGAGTTCCTTTTGGACTGTGATAAAGCCTTTGAAAAACTCGGTAAAGGACTCATGTTCAGTAAGGACTTTATCAGGATAGCCATAGATTATGAACTTAAAATGTACTAGTGTTAAAGATACCTAGCCCTTCCTTGCCTATTACTGCATATTTACTTTCAGAGGGCTTAGTTTACATGAATAAAAAGCTATAGGAAGAACTGTTTATCATATTACTGAAGTAGTATCCCTCTTCCCTCCTTACCCCTTGGTCTGAGGCGTCTGTTGCAATAAAAAAAAAATTCCTTATTTAAATCAGGGATTTTTAAGTTAGGTAAGCTGCATTTTCCGCTTTTATTTTTAAGATATCGAACCGCCTGTTGATTGCTTTTCAGACCATTATAAATCTACGCTCTTCTTCGTAAGATCTGTTAAAGGAGCTGTCATGATTGAAGAGTTACATATTTACATACGATTGTAATACCCACAACAGCGCAAAAGTGCTGTATCCCCTTTTACGTTAATAGGTACCGGAAGTTATGAATAGCCGACACCTTACCTTGGACTACTTTAAGACCTTGACTAGACACATTAAAACCTAGATAAAATCATGTTCGGTTTTTTTTAAAAAACTCACATTTAGATACTTTACTCTGAGATTATTTGTCTTTGTCCCTGTAGCACTAGCTCTAGTTTATGTGAATGTACTTCTAAGGTATTTATAAAAGATTATAAGACCAACCATATAAGGATGTAGGGTATCCCTAAAAGTTTCCAAAAACTATATTGTAATTGGGGCGCAACGTAAGCCGGAGGCATACGTAAAAATTGATAATGTCCCTGAGTGTGCTGAAAACGGTGTATGAGGTACAATCACTTAGGTGGTGGTATCTGGTAAAAGCTTTTTAAAGTAAGTCCAAGTTGGTGAAAAAAAATTTATTCTAACAGAGATAAGATGTCGTCGCTACATGGCACTGGAAACTATCGGGAGTCGTTTCCTTGTTTAAGCGGACAGAAATCTACGCAGATACGCCAAGTCCGATCTTTTATGGCAGACGTTTTGAGGGGGAAAAAAAATTATATGGGCTTATTTTGATTTCCTAATGACTCCGATTACTAAAATTTTTCACTTTCGTCATTTATCTCTATTTTGAAATTTCATTGGGGTTCTACACGAAGGTACGTATATGGCTTTATGTTTGTCCTTAGACCGTATTTAGTTTTTCAATGACATCCGTTGTTTTTCTCCCAGAGATCACTCGCTAGTGGAGAAACTTCCTGGTATTCAGGTAAAAGATAAAAAAAATTTCTGCTGAATCGCCTCTGCTTGAATGACTTTACGGATATTACTTAGATAGATTATCAGAGAGATTCATCTACGACTGGTTGGGCGGGATTAAAAATTAGCAACAATAAAAAGAAATGCGATATTTATTTATATATAGGTTTTGCGGATTAGTAGATTAACATGTTGCTGCGAGTCAACTGTGTCTAGGCTTTGTTCGCGGAAATCGTTATATTTCAGAGTGTCGGGAAGGATTAAATTTTCATTTCACAGCAAAGTCATTTTACACGCACTAAGACATTCGAGGGTGCATGCTTCTCGAGATTTTGCGTGCAAAGTGCGACTGCGGTTGTGGGAGAATTCTGTTGGGTCATTTGAACAATGTTACGATTTATGAGACAAATGTATAGTTCCTTTATATAAGTTATTATTTGATTAACTGTCTCATTTTTGTTCAACGGATTTTAATATGTTTGAAGGTTTATAGGATTTCCCTTTGATAAAACACGCCTTATTTTGCAGGATGTAAGTTAATATTTTGTATACCCCTAGATGAATCTTACAATTACACTAGATCAGAAAATCAATGTTTTTTTATAACTATAGAGGTATCTGTAAACGCTCGCTTATCCGGACTTCTCATTAGGGAAGTTCGAACAACAGACGGTGAGTCCGTAAATACAGGATATTACGTGTACTAAAGGAATAAACAAGATATTCTAATTTTTACGGCGCGTACAGTCGGGCTTTATCACCACTACTTATAATAACTTACCGTATTAAAAAAAAAAACGAAAACCTGCTCTGATTACTTTATACGGTCGTGTGTTTTCATAGGAAAAATCCTTTTAAATTCAAAAAGATATCGGTATGTATGAACCAAACATCGCTTTTCCCCACTCTGCTAGAGTCGCTTATTGTGTGGAATTTGCTTTGCTTTGAAAAACTCGGCAGATTTAACTGACCTTGACCGCTTGACTATGTGACACAGTCACCGAGTTTGCTTGTTTGATTCTGAACGGGCTACTGTTTCTATTTCTTTTTGTAATAATTAGGATCCTTCTCTTTATTACCATCGGCAACGTATGGTGTGTTTTTAGCATTATGTTGCTGGTTACGTATAAAGCAATGAATGACGAACTATTAGGAACTGAGCGATTACTAATAAGACAAGTTATCACTACTGCATTCAATATTAACTGTTTTTACTTCATTCTTTGCTAAAATTTGAAATAGTGAGGGATCCTGGTCAGCGCATTTAGCCTGATGAAAGTTTTTTACAGACATGTTATTCCTTGCAATCCAGCCATATGTTTTTAAAGTTAAGTTGAGTCATTGAGGTTCGATATTTTATATAACTCAAAAAACTCAAGGCTAAAACTGCGATCGGGACTTGCAAAGGAGCATTTATTGTCATGACCCGAAATAGTGTTACCTCTAATTTATATAGATTTGTACGGGTGTTCCACTTGTTTTGTGTGTTTTCTAATCACTACGGTGCCGAACGACCCTTATCCATGCATCTGTATAAATACAGACGTCACTGCGTAAACGCATATTCACTTGTTTAATAATGATTTGTTACGTAAGGGATTAATAATCACCCAAAAAAATGATAAAATTAACATAGTATATGATTATGATATTTCAGTAGAACTTCTGGAAACAGACACTCAAAGATAAAAACTCGCAGTAGCGAAATCTCAATGATGTTGATAATTTCTGTAAAAAAGTAAGATTAAGAATGTCTCGTAACTTCAGCCACAGGAATAACGAAATTCGACCTGCAAAGGAAACACTCAAAGTTACTCCAAATGAATAAAAAATTGTGACTTAGCTGCTTTTGAAGTCACGGTAGTTCCCGATAACGACACACGGCCTTGTCCTCCTTCTCTATTTAGCGGATGACCTGGTTTGGCTTGAGTTTCCTCCGTTGCGCGTTGTTTCGATGATTCGAGCCCTTGAAAGATCCGATGCTGCAGACGCGTTCGGTTTGTTTCGTTTTTGAAGTTATTCACTAACGATGATACTAAGTTGCTTGAAGAATCTGTTGCTTTCGTCGTCGTTGAAAAGTTCTTATTGTTTCTGAAGTCGCTCACTAACGATGATACTAGGTTGCTTGAAGAATCTGCTGCTTCCGTCGTCGTTGACTTCTTATGATACATGATTTATTATTCTGGTTTTTCTTCGTAGGACGTTGTAGAGTTCTTCTGGTACGCTGGCCACCAATATTAGGGCTTGTGCCTTGTATGATAAGGCGCCCTATGAGGTAATGTTAGACTAGCGATAATCTTACGCTAAGTCGGTTGGTATTGCACTTCCATCTTCAATGGAGTGTCTGGGGGTTTGTAGATCATTTACGAAGTCGGTATTATCTTGTTGGTTATTACGAAGATGTGTTAAACTCATGGTGAGGAGGTTCTTGTAGAAAACACTAAGTATAAAAAATTATATATTCTTCTGAAGTTTTACATGGTGAAGATCAGATATGATTGTACAAGTCTTCTAATAACGATAGCTTGATCGCTTCTGCCAATGATGATGGCTAATCCTATTCCTCTACATGATAAAGCTTAGGTAAAGAGGTACAGGTCTTCTAATGACGATAGCTAACTCTCTTCTGCCTCTCTACCATCTCTGTTACAAGTTATGAAAGAACAGACAGTAGTTCGAACATATGAACATACTATCAGATGAGACACGCTACAGATCACGTAGGCCGTAGTTGTCTCAAGCAGGGAGCTTGGACTAATGTTTATAAACAATTGAATGACTACAGGTGACGGCATGTTATCTTAGCCTACATACTTATTGTATACGTCATCTTTAGCGTCTCTAGTCTGATCACATTCCTGCAAGCAATCTTTTATATATATGGACTAACATTCCATATTTTTATTATGTAAACACTTACATATGTATGTATGTATGTATGTATGTATGTATGTATGTATGTATGTATGTATGTAAGCATGTATATATCACTGAAGTATCAGTTGCAATGTCATCAAAAGGTAATACTTCCTGCTCGCACTTGAACATACGTAAAGGGTAATATCATTCCCAGCATCTTTCAAAGAAAATATGGAATAAAACGTAATACTTCAGCAGATGCCAATGTTAAGACTTGCAGAAACTGTATGACAGAACCGGATCCAGTGGTATTCATATTCTGACAGAATTAAATACAAGGTTGTCAGCGTAATACGTTTAACAACGGACCAACAGGCGTTCCTGAAAGTAGAGATATCCTGATATCCAGGTGATATTGAGAAAGCAAGCAACGCGCCATACAATTATTCAAATCTTACTAAGATTATGATTCACCAAAGGTTGTTTAATTTTTCTAACAGTTATTATATGTAGTATATATATATATATATATATATATATATATATATATATATATATATATATATATATATATATATATATACCTATATACATATATATATTCTAATTTTAATTATTTTCTTGAAAAATATGGTTTAGTTAAGGGTACCATATGAATAAAAATAAGATTCCTAATCAACTTCAACGAAAAGAACTTGCGCCACTTTGTTCTTTAACTTTATATTTTAGGTACAGAATTTTTCCAGAGAATACAGTCATTCTAGCATTTTTATTCTTGACGAAAAATAATTTCATAAAACATTCCTATATTTCCCAGCTAAGCATTAAGGGAATCTGAAATAAAAAGTTTCCGTTTAAATATTCTGCTTTTCTGGAGATTTACTCAAATTAGCCAAACAATATGCAATACCTTCGCATTAAACGGAACGTAGAAATTACGTCGTTATACTAATGAACTTAATTCGTTAATCGTCAAGTCATTTTTCATTCCCTCCATTAAACCTTTTGTTGTCTGCTCTCACAAATATTCAATTAACTGAATTATAAAGCCAATTATTCTATTGTATATTAGTCCATTAAGTCCAACTGTCATTTCACTGCACTTATCAGGTGGAGAAACCCCAGTTTTAATTACTTCCATTTGTAGTTTTATTTTCGACGGGAATTGACTTGAAATTCTCTTAGTGTTGTCTCCTGATTCGTCAGTCTCTTATTATCTTATGCTATCTTGTTATTCAACGTTTACATCCTATATTTATTTGTTTTCTTTTACTTGTTGATAAATAAAGAACAAGAATTCAGAAGAAGAAGAAGAAGAATCTGACAAACATTAATCTAGTGACTGACTAATTGGATTATCATTTGTTATCCTTCTGTGTCCGGTACCAGAGAGAGAGAGAGAGAGAGAGAGAGAGAGAGAGAGAGAGAGAGAGAGAGAAGAGAGAGAGGAGAGAGAGGAGAGAGAGAGAGAGAGAGAGAGAAGAGAGAGAGGGAGAAAGAGAGAGAGAGAGAGAGAGAGAGGTAAGGACGCAGATCCATAGAGAAGAGAGAGGGGGGCGTGCGGCGCTGGGGTGGCAGCGGAAGGAGACGGAGATATATATATATATATATATATATATATATATATATATATATATATATATATATATATATTATATATATTTACTCAGTTAAATATATTCTAGATATGCTCTAGCTCGTTGAGAATGGAATTTAAAAAAGCTAATTAATGCATGAATTAATATATTTAAATGAATACATTAAAACTAGAATATTCAACTGAGTCCTATATCAATAATAAGTACAGCAGGGAGGACACACCTATATTTATTAGGTTTATGACCCAAAGGATGGAAGATGGGTGATGTGAAGATGGAGGATGCATTAGAAGATGGGGAAGGTGACTAGGAGAGTGAGTGCGGGAAGATGGGGAGATGCTGTAGAAGACAGGGGGATGCAGCAGAAGACGGGGGAAGGCAGCAGAAGGCGGGGGGGGGGGGGGGGATAGCAAAAAGAAGATACGGGGGTATGCAGTAGAAGATTGGGAATGCAATTGAAGATGGGCGATGCAATAGAAGAAGGGTGGTGCCGTAGATGGTATGTGATGCAATAATAGCTAGGGATGAATTGGAAGATGGGGGATACAATAGAAGACGGGGAATGCAATAGAGGACGGGGAGAGATTTGAAAGATGAAGGATCCAATAGAAGATGGGGTTGCAATAGAATATGGGGGATGCAATAGATGATGAGTGATACAATAAAAGACACGGGGGTTGGGGGGGGGGGTTGGGGGGGGGGGCAATAGAATACGAAGATGCAATAAAAGATGGTAGAAATCAAGGCATAATCTATTTTCTATTAACTGGAAAAATATTTAACACATTTCATGTACTCTGTAAAGTATCTACGCGAATCTCTCTCTCTCTCTCTCTCTCTCTCTCTCTCTCTCTCTCTCTCTCTCTCTCTCTCTCTCTCTCTCAATCTTTTCTTGCCCACATTTTCACGAATGCCCAATGGAAGATGCTACTTATGGCACCCGAAAATGCCGAATTGCTGTCCTCATTGAAATCTCTTCTTGACGTCAGTAAAAGATTTTTCTCGCCTGTCTGGAGCAATTGCTCTGTGAAGCAATTGCTCTCTAGGGCAATTGCTCTCTGGGCATTGCTCTCAGGAAGATGGAAGACCTTTAGAGCATCATATTGCTGGTTTCATCTTATGTCATTGCCCTGCTAAGCTTTCTTGAATAGTTACTTGTCGTTCGCCAGCTCTTGTCACCAGAGTGTGATGGAATTATAAGCCGTGTATGTATGTATGTGCATATATATATATATATATATATATATATATATATATATATATATATATATATATATATATATATATATATGTGTGTGTGTGTGTGTGTGTGTGTGTATGTATATATTTACGTATGTATCTATAAATACTTGTATGATTTATGTATTTATTTATTATACTTAGATTAATTTAATTTAATATTTTATATATTTATATTCATATACATAAATATATATATAATATATTATATATATATAATATATATATATATATATATATATATATATATATTATATATATATTTATATATATATATATATATATATATATATATATATATATATATATATATATAGATATATATATATATATATATAATATATATATATATATATATATATATATATATATATATATATATATATATATATATATAATATATATATATATATATATATATATATATATATATATGTGTGTGTGTGTGTGTGTGTGTGGTGTGTGTTGTGTGTGTGTGTGTGTGTGTGTCTAAGTGGATATACTAACTTCTCTACGATTCTCGTACCTCTCTTAACAAGCAAAAACATATCCACATATATTTACAAAGATAAAGCGTACATGCTCTATCATAGCAGAGACAAGTTTACAATTTCTTATTTTTTCCCAACGTCAATTGACACCTCTTGCGTCACAAGCGCATATTTGTCGAATACTGAAAAAAAAGTTGCCTTGGCGAATTCTCCGTCAGAAAGGCAGGAGGTGCTAAAACAGCCAAGAAAGTAATTAACCCTTTGATTACATTTTGGCAGCGAAATTCCCTCCATAAATGATTTCAAGTCTTTGCAGATAGAAGCTGGAACGACCGATTACGAGCCCAGACTAATTTGCCGCAAAGCGGATGCGTGCGTTAATTACATGTTGGCTTTGAAATGCCTTTTGTAAACGATTCAGTCCTGTAAAAGGTGGAAAGTACAAAGTTGGGTACAAAAAAAACGGTGCTCTCTGTTGGGTGTTGGGTAGTAGGGTTAGTGTGATGTCACGTGGTTCGATGTAGGCATTGCTGAAGTGTGCTAGCAGTGTCCTATTGGGACCTAGCTGCTCTCACTTTTTACATTTTTTCTTTACCTCCATTCCCTTTCTTCAGCTTTGCTGTCCAACCTCCCTAAGTATTAATTTTTAATGAAACTTTGGGGTTTCCGTCTAGTTCCACCTTAAGATCGTTGTAATGCAACTCCCTTTATTCTCTATAGATCTCTAGATCTCTGTCCAACCACTCCAATCACTTCTTAGTGCAACTGCGAGGTTTGTCCCATATCAAACTTTAGATCCTTACACTTCGTCTCCTTAAAAATCTCTAGATCTCATTTTGTCCTGCTATTCAACCACACGAATTCGCTCTTTTCAATGCCTTAAACGCGGAAGTGCTTGGCTTTACAGTGGTAATGATGATTCATCCATATATGACACCGCTTTGTGCAAATACAACGCAACGGGGGAATATGAATAGGGCTTTTGTGAATGGAACGTTATGAATGGAATTTACGAGTATAGTAATGTGTGAACCCACCCATATTCAGGGTTTTGGTATGTGAGACGATGTGAAATGAAGTCTTATCTAATTAAATCACAGATGCAACGCTAACGTAGAATCTGCATACTTTTAAATTTATTGTTGACTCTTTCTTGGAAAATGGTAATGATAATGGTAATGCGAATAATGTGCGAAAATTTCTGTATTTTGGTTTTTCTTTTTATTTTGTGAAATTGATAATGATTGATGTGAGTATGTGAGAATCACTTTATTTTGGTTTTTATTTTGTGAATTGATTTTGAAGATATGGTAATAAAGGTTGCGGTAAACACTTTATTTAGGTTTTTAATTTTGTGAATTGGCATGATTTGAGTAATGTGAGAAACGCTATTTTAGTTTATAGTTTGCGAATTGATGATGATATGAGTATGTGAAAAAACACTTTAATATGATTTTTTTTTATTTTCTGAATTGATGCTGATATGAGTAATGTGGAGGGCACTGTTTTGTTTTAATTTGCGAATTGATAGTGATATGAGCAATGTGGGAAATAATTTTACTTTAATTTAGATTTTTTGTATTGATGATGATTGAGTAATGTAGGAAACACTTTATTTTGGTTTTTATTTTGTGAATTGATGCTAATATGATTAATGTGGGGAAAACATTATTTTGGT
This sequence comes from Macrobrachium nipponense, assembly GCF_015104395.2. Classification (NCBI taxonomy): domain Eukaryota; kingdom Metazoa; phylum Arthropoda; class Malacostraca; order Decapoda; family Palaemonidae; genus Macrobrachium; species Macrobrachium nipponense. The sequence continues at coordinate 35,692,740 of NC_061090.1, forward strand.
TTTTGTTTTCTGAATTTATGCTGATATGAGTAATATGGGAGACACTTTATTTTAGTTTTAATTTGCAAATTGATGGCGATATGAGTAATGTTGGAAACACTTTATTTTTTGTGTATTTTGTGAATTGATGACTGATATGAGCATGTGGGAAAAAACTTTATTTTAATTTTCTATTTTTTTAATTGATGATTATGATAAATGAGTAATGTGGGTTGAAAACTTTATTTATGTTTTTATTTTGTGAATTGATGATAATGATGTGATTAATGTGGGAAACGCTTTATTTTGGTTTTTATTTAATGAATTGATGATGATGATATAAGTAATGTAGGAAGCACTTTTGGTTTTGTTTTTATTTTGTGAAGTGATGTGATGATATGAGTAATGTGGGAAACACTTTATTTTGGTTTCATTTCTGAATCAAACATATTTATTAAGGACAAATTAGAACAGAAATACAAATGGATAACTGAGAGAGAGAGAGAGAGAGAGAGAGAGAGAGAGAGAGAGAGAGAGAGAGAGAGAGAGAGAGAGAGAAATAATCTCTTTCTTTCATTTTGTTTGTGTCTTAAAAGCTAAAAAAAATTCAGAGGCGAGTTTTAATGTAAAAAAAAAAAAAAGATATTCTTTTAGGCTTGACGCTTATTTGACGGAAGTGAAAATACTCCAAATATTCCCTTCCCCGGGAAAAACATCCAGGCGAATATGTTTTCTTTTCAAATGTTTTTTTCCACGGTAAAACATCAGCTCAGAGACTTCCCCTCATCCGTTTAATATCCCAGATCTGAAAAGGGCCAAACAATCCAGGCAAATACATTATGACTTTTTATTTTTAAATTTGTACTCGAAATGTTTATGAGTGGCATATTTCATTGTTGTCTTGTAACTCTAGAATATCCAGGAGAGAGAGAGAGAGAGAGAGAGAGAGAGAGAGAGAGAGAGTCATACTGTAAACCTTTTGTTTTTTTATACCTCAGAATATGCGTCATTCTTAGTAACAAAATTATTTCATAAAATAATAAAAATTTTCTCTTTTAAAATTAATGAAAAAAGTTAGTTTCAGAGAAGTAAACCTCTTTATTGTATATTTTCACTTATTTGTTTAGATATAAAATTCAGATCTCACTTCTAGTGAAGTAATGCAACAGTTAGCCATAAGCAAAAGAAGAAAACTAGGAGCAGCAAGAGCTTTTGAAGTTCTGAGAAAAAACGTTGGTGGTCAAGGTATGAAATCAGCTTGAAAACTAAAATGAGAATATTTAATGCAGTAGTACTACCAGTCCTAATGTATGGTTCGTCGACCTGGGCACTGACCAGAATAGAGGAGAGAAGGTTGATGCTTTTGAGATGAAGCTGCTGAGAGGGATAACATGGCATTAAGTGGGAAGATTATGTTAGGAATGAAGACATCAGGATGAGATTGAGGCAAAGGCTAGTCAGAATCAAGCTGAAGAGGGGAAGGCTAAAATGGTTTGGATGTGAGAGGATGGATGGGAATAGAGACCGCAGGAGAGCACTGAGAGCAGTACAAATAGGAAGAAGACCTCTGGGTAGACCGAGAACGAGGTGGATAGACATAATTGTCAGGTATCTTGAGGATGAAATCCATAATCTAGAGGAAGCGAAGGAAATGGCTCGGGATAGAGACAGATGGAGAGGAAACTGTATCAGCCGTATGCCGCTGACCAGTGACGGGAAGAATAAAGTAAAGTAATATATATATGTATATATATATATATATATATATATATATATATATATATATATATATATATATATATATGATATATATATATATATAGATTATATATATATGTATATATATATATATATATATATATATATATATATATATATATATCTATATATATATATATATATGTATATATATATATATATATATGTATAACAGAATCACGAAAGTTAGGAACGTGATAAATCCATAAATAAAGATAAACGGATTTGAAACATTAAACCATTGTTAAAAGCTTTTAATGTCAACCTTGTTTCTTCCTATAATAACACACTAAAATGAATGTTAATAAAAAATGGCCCCAGAGAAAGCAACAACATAATATATAAAATTCCATGTATGGATTGTCCCTCATTCTACTCGGACAGTCGAGCAAGGGCTTAGAAGTAAGGCTAAGCCAGCATAAATACTCTGTAAAAACTGGGCAAAAATCTAATGCAATTATTTATTCATTTAAGTGAAACAACCACCGAATTAATTGGATTGACAGTTCAGTAATGCACGGTCAAGAGATGTCTTATCACGAAATCTTTTAGAATCTGCTTTAATACAACTTACTTTTCATTGTAATTTCAATGTTAGTCGTGGCCTTTTTCATTTAGACCCTTGTATCTGTAACATGTTTTAAGAATGACCTCAAATATTAATAATTACTGACTTAAATAAAAATCAGTTGCCTTAGAGTTATTAAAAAAATTTTTATTGTAATGTATGTTCTGTCATTTTTTGTGAATATGGTTTTTTGTCTACCAGGTTCCGTATAGCTGTCACCTATAATCCTTTAATTGTCTGGAGATTGTATCTAAGAGATTGTCTTAAACCTTTAATTGCACCCTTTGTTTATGCTTGTTTTGGGAAGGTTTCTATCTTCCAGGTGTGTCGGATTCTAGGCACTAATCCTTTTATAATCCCTATCTGTCAGTTATACGAACCTTCTTGTATTGTCTTTCCTCGTATTTTTGTCAGTAGCTGCTTCAGTAAGCGGCCTTGTCAGCCGAAATGATCTCGCAGACTCCTTCGTTTATTTTTTCCTTCGTGGCATTTATCTTTATATATATATATATATATATATATATATATATATATATATATATATATATATATATATATATATATATATATATATATATACTATATATATATATTATATATATATATATATATATAGATATATATATATATATATATATATATATATATATATATATATATATATAATATAGATATATATATATATATATATATATATATATATATATATATATATATATATATATATATATATATATATATATATATATATGTGTGTTATATATATATATATATATATATATATATATATATATATATATATATAATTCTATATATATATATATATATATATATATATATATATGTAAACTAGTAAGGAGGAATGTTACAGATTCATCATTTTTAACTTCCCTGGAGACTGAGAGTTTGGGCATCAGCATTAAGAATGCTGATGACTCTTTTTTGGGTGGTGCGATGTTAAAGTTCCTTACCTAAACATATCAGTGCTATGAAGAGATTGTCCAAGGTGCCTTTGAAAACTGGCTGCAACCAGTTACCCAAGGGTGTGAATGTTCATGTGTACGTGTACAAGCTATGTCCGTTCTTAATGGCATGTATTAGCCAGAACAATGGAGACGGCCGCCTTGGGGAGAGAAAGAGCCTGGATGGCTCTATAATGTGTTTTTGTTTTTGTGTGTGATATTCCAGGCTGCAATGGGCGGATCTAGTGGAGGGGACTAAGTGTCCTAGTGGAGGGGACTAAGTGTCCTGTGTGGAGGGAACTATAATATTTTGGAGAGGATATAATTGGTGTTTGACTATTACTGATTAAGACTATTATTTACCGGTGGTTGTCTGTGAGACTTGAACTATGAGTTATCATTCCATTAATTATCCTGTAAGAATCTGGGTTATTCAGTTAGTACTTTACTTTGAATAAACTATATTTTTGTAGCTCCGACTCTGATTTGGTGACCTTAGATAATGGAGTAAAGGTTGAGAGAGAGAGAGAGAGAGAGAGAGAGAGAGGGGCTATTATCAAGGTCTGAGAGAAAGAGAGAAAGAGAGAGGAGAATGTGTTACCAGGACAAGGTATTACCAGTAAGCCTTCCGCTCTTGGCCTAATGTTACCTATGTGAATAATGGGGGCGGACACTCTGTTGTTAGAGTGGTGGGCAAGCGGTGGTTCGAACGTAAAAGCCTTTGTGAGATAAAATGCTGTTTCTGGAGAGACTGATTGTTAGGATGTCATTAATAAGCGTCGGACATAAGAATTATGGGCGACGTGGGTGTGGTACGGAAGCAAAGAAATTGAACTAGGCTTAGCATTTTGCCCAGGGCGAGATACCTTCAGGGTGTCAGTTGGTCAGTGAAACTTTTTTAGTGTATGCTGCCAAGTGTCTTTTCCTCTTGAGGATCAGTTTGGTCATTACACACGCAAGTAGTGTGTATTTGCGTGTTACTGCGCATTCGGTTTGGCGGTCGGGTATTCTCCCATTTGAGGAAGTGAGTGTTATATTATTATTTTTTTGACTTTGTGTGTGAATTATCTTAAAGAGGCAGTTTAGATACAATAGATTTCTCTCAAAGTAGCAGAAAGGGATGTTTCTTTATCGGCACATATCAAAGGAGACGCGTTTGTCTCTGTTTAATACATACGCGTGTGTATGAATGGTTTTCATACATGCAGGTTTTGCCTGGAGACAGAGTGCCCATTGTTCTTACGCGGTCAGCACAAAACTTGCTGAACTGACCCAGAGGGGCCTTGCTAGGGGAAGGCGAGCAGTGGTCTGCCTCTGGGGGAATTGCTTGACCGGGAGGGTGAAGCTCTTTTTTTTTTTTTTTTTTTTTTGTGTGGGGTGTGAACTTCTTTTTTTTGTGTCGGGGCAATGGAGGTGAGTTTGGCCTTGGATAAGGAATTTTTTTTCAATGCCGAGGAATTCAGGTGATAATGAAGTGGTTGATGATGTGAGATGCCCGTAGGGTTTTTTTAGAAAGATTTTTTTTTTCTTTCTCTTGAGTGAAGAGAGAAAGAAATGAAGTGCATATATATTTGGTGTAAGTTTTCCTTATCCTTTGGAGAATATTTTTACACAATATTGGTGGGCACAGTTATTAATGGGGATACATTCATTATTTTTTTTTAATGGAGATTTGCTTGGTGTTGGGAGGTTACTTAAAAATGGTGCTGAATGATGATGATACCCGGAAGTGGTAATGGGGTTGTATATGCCTATTGGTGAGTGGTGTGATTGTGGAGTGTGGCAATATGATAATTACTGGGGAAATAGCAATATTAATGCTTTTACTGGTGTTACTGGAGATATTTAAGGAGACTAAAAACTATGGAGGAGATTATCATTATGGAAGATATTTTACGGAGAGGTACTTAAGTAGAATTATCATTACTTGAGATATTTTATGGAGATTCTGTCAGAGTTCATGTTAATAATTTTGGGAGATGTGCCAATGATTTTATGGGTGGTGATACCAATTTTTGGTGGATTTGATGATAGCAATTTTGCTGATACTAGTGAGTACTGATATTTACTAATATCTGGTGATACTACTGATACTGGTGTTATTTTTTTTATACTAACATGGGTGTTGTAATGCTATCAAGGGTGGTGATGTTTTTTTTTTAATTTTTTTTTTTAATTTGGGAGGAACTAACGACACTTTTTTTTTTCCTTTTTTATGAGTTCAGCAGAAAATTGCTTGACATCTACATGAGTCATGGGGATAGTTAACAGTGCCGTAGATTTTTCTTTTTCATTTTTGGTTTTTTTGGAAGTTAGCCATCGCTGACATAAGTTTTTTTACATGGGTGAATTTGAATTTATTTTTTCTCTCCAGTTTTTGTGAATTATTTTGAATATCTCAGTTGTGACTTGGAGTCATTGTGTGGGAATGTGTTTGTAATTTCAGTTGTTTGATGCTGCAGAGAGATTTATGGGAGAATTTTTTGCATTTCTTTTTGAATGTATACGAAATGTCACTTTATTTTTTTTTTCTCTGGATATTTGTGTTCCAGAAATTGATGGCCTCTTGCACAATTGTTTGTTGCAATTTTGCTGAGATAGGAAAACTGGTAAGCTTCTAGTGGCCTATGCTGTAGTGCATATTGGAGAAGTCTTGGCTTAGACACTTTGAATTTGGAGTTCTGTTATAATGAGTTGTGGCACACTGGTGAATTTTTCTAGAATTTCCTGGCAATTTTATTTGCCGAGTTTTTGCCCTTTCAGCAGTTATGCTAACAGAGAGTTTATAGTTTTTGACCATGACATTGAGTTATTTTCTGGAGAACTGGAGATATACTATTTTGGCCATTTGATATTTGCCTATGGTGGTGAGAGCTATGTTTAGCTCAATTATTTTGCAGCCATTTTTGTTGCAAATGGAGACACCTTTATGAGGAGACATGGGGCAATATTTTTTGTGTGTCAGCTACGTCCTTTGAGTGCATTTTTTTGGAGGTGTAGTTACATTTTTTTATTATCCTACTTGGAGATATAATATTTTTGTAGACATGGTTTTATTCCACATGGAGTTATTGGTGTAATAGAGGCAAGTATTTTTTATTTGCCGAAACAGAGGTGACTATTTTTTGTTACTGGAGTGGTGGTTTTATTAACACGTGGTTATTGGTGAGATAGAGAGAATATGGTGGTGTGGTTGTTAATTAAATGGAGGAAATATTTTCATCACCGGAGTGGTGTTATTATTAATATGGTGATTTATATATATATGGGTTTCTGAAGTTGGAAGTCTGACAAGACATTCCTATGCTGCCAGTTGCGAAGCACGCGGGTCCGCAGGTGGATTTTTTGCTGACAATACTGGGATGAGTCCCGGTTGCTGACTCTTTTCCTCTAGTGGTGATTGCTAGAGTTTTTGGGGCATATCTGGAATGTTGACCATAGCATTTCATGAAAATGCACGTGTAGGAGGGGTTGCTTTCTGGCCGTGTCCCGATAGCTGAAAAGTTGCGATGGCAAAATTCTGTAACTATACATATGGTATTTATGGGGAAAACGCGGGGTTATGTATATTATATACATTATGTGACGGGGGAGAAATTCACATATTATTATCGCTGTATTATTTTTTTCCTTTTTTTTCCTTTTCCTATGAGATATGTAATTGGGGATTGAGCTTTAGATAGCATTTCTTTTTTGGACGGGAGAGGTATTTGTCGGGGATTTGTGGAATTACATGGAAATGGGCGTTTCAACCATTAATCTCATGGAAATTAATTATGTGAGCAGTGAAAAGGGTTTTTGCCATTAGCATGGAGAGTTTTTTACTGATTTTGTGGGTTGTTTAAAAATATCAGAGCTTGAGAGAAACATCTTTGATAATTTCAGGGCTGGACTTTGTTACGTGATTTTTTTATCTTGGGCTCATTACTTTTTTCTTTTTTTTTTTTTTTTACTTGTGAGAATTTGTGAGTTTGAAATGTGATGACAGAAGTCGTGGAGTTACTGTAAGTTTTGGATTGTGTGTGCTGGTGTGTGACTTTGGTGAAGTTTTTTTTATTATTGGAGAATTGAGTTAGAGAACTTAATGGTTTTTTTCTCTCTCTCTTTGAGGGGTTGTGATAATGACTTATGATTTAGCGATCCTTAGAATTCCTCACGAGTTGAAGTTAGAAATAAGTTCATTGGTCATATTAGCTGGAGTTAATTGGGAGACGTTCAGTTAGTTTTTTGGGGAGTTTTTGAGGTCATTGTTTGACAGAAGTATGTCTGGGGTTAATTCTTTTTTGATTGACCTATGACGTGACTGCATACTTAAACACACCATAATCATCGTTCTCGACGCTAGCAAGACGCCCACCTGCCGTTACAGAGATGTTGCTGTCGTTTGCCTACATACGAGAAGTTTCTACAAGTCTACAGAATTCTACAGTGCTTTTGGGTCTACAAAAGCTGTTGGATGTTTTCCACTGGGATATGTTTCACCTTCCTACAGCGTGTTTTCTACGAGCCTGTGCAAGTAGTTTCAGACAAAGAGGGATTTTCAAGAATCCAAAGTGAGAAAAGTTTCTACACCCAATTGTTTTTGGGGATGAAGCGTGATAGACATTACTTTGTGCTGCCAGAGACGTGCAGTTATTACTATATTTTGTGTTTTGAGCCGGCCAATGTGTTTTTTTTATATAATGAGCTGTTTTATGTGGCCTGTGGCTAGGCTGGGGCTAGCCAGGATGGTGGCCGAGCTAATCTGTAACTAGTAAGGAGAAATGTACAGATTCATCATTTTTAACTTCCCTGGAGACTGAGAGTTGGGGCGACACCTTAAGAATGCTGATGACTCTTTTTTGGGTGGTGCAATGTTAAAGTTCCTTACCTAAGCATATCGGTGCCATGAGAGATTGTCCAAGGTGCCTTTGAAAACTGGCTGCAACCAGTTACCGAAGGGTGTGAATGCATGTGTACGTGTACGAGCTATGTCCGTTCTTAATGGCATGTATTAGCCAGAACAATGGAGACGGCCGCCTTGGGGAGAAAGGGCCTGGATGGCCCTATAATGTGTTTTTGTTTTTGTGTGTGATATTCCAGGCTGTCCTAGTGGAGGGGACTAAGTGTCCTGTGTGGAGGGAACTATAATATTTTGGAGAGGATATAATTGGTGTTTGACTATTACTGATTAAGACTATTATTTACCGGGGGTTGTCTGTGAGACTTGAACTATGAGTTATCATTCCATTAATTATCCTGTAAGAATCTGGGTTATTCAGTAGTAATTTACTTTGAATAAACATATATTTTTGTAGCTCCGACTCTGATTTGGTTACCTTAGATTATGGAGTGGTGGGTGGTTGAGAGACCGATTGAGAGAGAGAGAGAGAGAGAGAGAGAGAGAAAAGAGAATGTGTTACCAGTCAAGGTATTACCAGTAAGCCTTCTATTCTTGGCCTAAACGTTACCTATGTGAATAATGGGGGTGATGCTCCTGTTGTTATATATATATATATATATATTAATATTATATATAGATATAATATATATATATATATATATATATATAATATATATATATATATATATATATAATATATTATTGTTATTATTAAGTGGTCTGTTAGATTGTGAAAGCCATACGAAAATCAGTGATTCTCAGTAATATTTCCCATCAATTACCGTCATTTTCCAAGCCGAGTCATCTCTCTCTCTCTCTCTCTCTCTCTCTCTCTCTCTCTCTCTCTCTCTCTCTCTCTCTCTCCAACCGTATCCATAATTATACCGATATGGTTAAGCAAATTCGAATTCTAGAAAACCTTTTCCAACTGATGCGTTCGCAACCGAGTCACAATATCAAATACCTAGCCCCCTTTTGAAGTATCGATAATTACCGTCTAGCTCAAATCCATAAATTAAAAAAGAAAAAAATAATAATAATATGAAATAAAATCAAGTAATTGGTAATCATGAATTCCACGAACGGCAATGGCTTATTAATCAGCCAATCATAATCTGGTTTTTCAGTCAATCTGCTTCAAAGATTCATCTGTTGCGTCAGCATATTTCTAGGAATAAGAGTCAATCAGTTTCGGATATGGAAGCCAATTACTTATTTGCATTTAATCCCTTACTCTGTTGCCATTCCGGGCTTATGAATGGCGTGTGTTAAGGTTTACTGAAAGCTTCAGTGACGGTTGGTATCTAACTCTTAAAATCATACAGGGTGTCCATAAAGTCCAGTACCATTACAAGTATTTATTGCTTGTAATGGTACTGGGACTTTGTGGAAACCATGCATTTAGACCTTCGCCCTTAACCAGCAGGGATGACTAAAATTAGAAATGAAAATATGCAGATATGATTGAATGGGACTTCGTTCATCTGTAGATATACCGCTTTCTTCTCACTAAACTGACAATTCTATCTGATACAAACGAAATTAAGCCCACCCAAAGAAGATCCAACAGGAGTGAATCAGTAAACATATATTTTTAAAACCACATTTATCGAAAAGCTTTTTCGTGTCTATTCGTGATCTCAGCTATTTTTGGAACAATATTTTCCTCATCTCAGTTCATTCGTTTAGAGGGCAGCGCCGTCAGTGCAGCTCATATGGTACACTGTAGGCATTACTAAAAAGTATTTGTAGTGTCCCACGATTTAGCCTTGCTTTGTTCAGTCTTGCTTTCCAACCTCTCCAAGTATTACTTCTTAATGCGATTATTGTGGGTTTTCACCCAGTTCCACTTTAAGATCCTTGTACTTCTTCCTTTTGTTTTCTTTATCTCTTTATTTTGCTGTCCAATCCCTCTTATCACTGTCTTAAATGCTGAATGGCTGAAAATGGCCCAGTGCTTGTCTTGGAAGCCTATATATTACATAAATCATATTAGTTCTTTAACTCAATTTACGTTTTGATAAACAAACTGAAAATAATTCCAACCTTTAACCT